>NC_060283.1:9971619-9972797 GCF_021613505.1 Equus quagga | reverse complement strand
CTGTGTTTCAGATCTCAAGACAAAATCACATGACTTTTCCATAGCCATTATGATGGCTACCATTGAAGAAGAAGAAGAAGAAGAAATAGCAAGTGTTGGCAAGGGTTTTCTTCACATAAGAACACGCGCATTTTGGGCAGGAAAGTAAAAGGGTGCAGCTGCTAAGGAAAGAGTCTGGAGGTCCCTCACACAACTAAAAATAGGGGGCTGGTCGGGTGGAGTAGTGGTTAAGTTTGCACACTCTGCTTCAGTGGCCCGGGGTTTGCAGGTTCAGATTCCAGCCGTGGACCTACACACCTCTCATCAAGCCATGCTGTGGCGGCAACCCACATATAAAATAGAGGAAGATTGGCACAGATGTCAGCTCAGGGCCAATCTTCCTCAGCAAAAATAAAAAATAAAAATAGAATTAGAATATGATCAATCAAGCTTTCCTCTGAGTATATATGCAAAAGAATTTAAAGCAGGGTCTCAAAGACATATTTGCACATGTTGCTACGAACATTCGTAACACCCTTATTCACAATAGCTAAGAGGTAGACGCAACCCAAGTGTCGGAGGACAGATGAATGGATAAACAAAATGTGGTGTCTACATATAATGGAATATTATTCATATTCAGCTTATAAAGTAAGGGAATCCCGTCACATGCTACAATGTGAATGAACCTTGGGGACAAGACACTAAGTTAAGCCAGTCACCAAAAGACAAATATTGTATGATTCCACTTGAATTAAGTATCTAAAGTAGTCAAATTCATAGAAAGAGAGTAAAATGGTGGTTGCCAAAGACTAGGTGGAGGGAGAATAAAATGTTTGATAAAAATCAAATCATCAAACTAACAGTGAGCTGATGATATTGGGAAACATACTATTGTTATCCTCCATACAGGTCCTTTGGGTTGCAAAACCTTCTGTAGCTAATAATGACTGGTAATAAAAAGAGTAGCAATATCTTTTGGTCACTAACCATGGCTAAACAATATGTAAACACAATTTAGCATATTCAATCATTGTTGCAAATCTATTATATTTCCCATTTTAACAGTTGAGTTAACTAAAGTGCAGAAAGTAAGAAACTTGTTCAGAGGCTGGCCCCGTGGCCGAGTGGTTAAGTTTGCCGACTCCGCTTTGGCTATGGAAAAGTCATGTGATTTTGTCTTGAGATCTGAAACACAG
>NC_060283.1:9965673-9966715 GCF_021613505.1 Equus quagga | reverse complement strand
AACCAGATATCTGTCAAACTTTCACACTTGAATAAATCCCAAACACATGAGCCACAGATGACACTTACTTTTGGCAGTCTAATTTCTGAGCATCTTTCTCATGCTTCTCCTTTTCTAGGAGTTTTATGTTTCTCTCTGTTACCAACTGCTTTCCAGGAACCTCTGGAATCCCCATGGCTGCTGCAAATTTTGCTGCACCTTGATCAGTCAGAAAGCAGTGAGGTGTCTAGAGCCAGAAAGAAAGGGAAAATGGTTAGTTTTTTGAAAAAGTTAAAATCTTTTTCATTGTTTGAAAGGTGTAGAAATAATTACTTCTCTGGGTACAAAGCCTCAAAAATGCAGATTCCACTGGCTTGCTTTTCCGGATGTTGGAACCAGCCTGGTCCTCTGAGTTTTTGTATTTTTTAAAAAAACTCAAAAATGGTGGAATAGTACTAGAAATGTGACTTATGTATGACCTTAAATTTAGCGAACTTAATCCATTTTTATTTGACACATGCTATTGAACAGTAGGTGTGTTGAGTTTGTGTGTGTTATACGTGTGGAGAGAAGGCTGAAGAAAATACAGGAGGATAACATGAAAACAAAGTAATCACTGGTTAAATGATTACTATTCAAACTACATTGTCAACAGAGTCAGAATCTTGGCTTAGTCGAGCAACTTAAATAACACGGTTTCCATTCTTTTATATAATTTTAGGAGAACAGTGATCTCAAGTATTTCCTACAGTCAGACCCCTTTTAGTCACCAGAGTACAGAAGTAACAATTCCGTAGGAGAAGGATGCTTTATTATCACATATACCTTTTCCATAACAAGCCGTGCAAATTTAATGGGATTTGCTACACAGCGGACTGCAGACACGGCTCCTGCAGACAGGTCTTTTCCATTCATGATACTGGCATCCATTTCAACTTCACCATCTGTGTTTAAGACAGATCCAAAACCTAAAACCAAAAACAGGTTGAAGAAGAAGAATTAGGAATTTAGAAATAGGTTTAGTTTCCTCTAGGCTGCCTACTTCAATTCATCCTCTACCCCA
>NC_060283.1:9949909-9956105 GCF_021613505.1 Equus quagga | reverse complement strand
CACAAAGCTAATGAGATTCAGTGACACTTTCGAAAGATTTTATTTCCTTTCAGGGAGAAGCTTAACCCGATCAGGCATCATTTACTAGTTGCAGGGCAAATTTACCTGCGTTGAACTCGGGATCATCTTCCAGGACGGTCACAGCACTTTCCACGGCGTCAACTGCGCTCCCTCCCTCCCTGAGGATGTTGTAACCCACGGTGGCGGCTCTGATGATGCCCTGCCGCACCCGCTCTTTCCGGTCCTTGTCAACAATCCTGACTGCCCCGCCATGGACCACCAGGACGGGATTCATGCGAACGGATCCTAGGGATCAGGGAGACAAAAGCCTTACTGCAAATGGGCCCAAGGAAATTGCAACAGGCATCATCTCCTCCAGAGATTCTGCTAGGGACAAGGTCCAGTTTCTGCTCAGGCAGGGGATGCAGAGTTGACAGCCTCAGGCAGTCTCCTGGCACAGGGGGACGGGGGAAAGAGGCAGCTGGGTTTGAACTTGGCAGGAAAAGGCCAGAGCACCTTCCTACCCCCCAGGGTAGTATACACAAGTGAGCTGTTTCTCCCAAGAAGTCACGGACCAAACGTCAAGATGCAGCCTCACAAGGCCAAATGCAGGCAGAAGATGAAAACTAACCAGAAAAGTACAATCAAGGGAATAGAAATTCAGCATTCAAAGCCAAAAGCAGGCTGGTGGGAACGCACCAGCCAGCAAGGCACATGCTCCCCCACCCCACCCTAAAACCCCAAATAAGAACCCCTACCTTCTTCCCTTCCAGAAGGTGGATTTGAGTTTTAAGTCCCTCTCCATGTCTGGCTGCCTTTCGATAACAACCCTCTTGCCTTGCCACAAGCCTGACGTTCCAGTTATCGGCCCTCCTGTGCGGCCAGTTAAAAAACCTGTTTGAGTTCGATAAAAGTTTCTGCTCCATCCGCTCTGGGAGGGAGGCAGGGTTTACAGCCTCTGGCAGCCTCCTGAGACCAAGGCGGGAGGGAGGAATGAGGCAGCTGGGTTTGAACCTTGCAGTAAAAGCCCAGAACGCTCCCCCTGCTGTCTTGCATGTCCCGCCCCCTCACCTCGTGGGGGAGGGGGGGGGGGTTTCCAGGACCCAGAGCCCACGCCGCCTCCTCTGGACTGCCATCGGGCCTCAGTTTCCCCGGAGAACCCCAGCTCCCGTCCTGTGCTGAGCCACTGGCCGAGGACGGGAGGGGGTGGCGCCCGGAGCCAGCGCTCCAGCCCTCCTCCCGGGCTCCACGTCGGGCCTCGGTTTCCCCAAGGAGGTGTCACCCGCTCTCTCCGCTGTCCCCCGCAGGGGGGCCCGGGACGGCTTCAGGGCTGGACCTCATCAGCGCCCTGCGCCCTCGAATCCCCAGCACCGGGAGGGTGCTTCCCGGGTGGCTGCTCGGCAGGGCCATCGGCTTACCCAGGACCCCAGAGGTGGCGGCCGCCGGGGCTTCAGGCTGGGTCAGGCCGCCCCGCCGGCCTCCGAACCCACACGCTCCAGCCCCTCAGCGAGCCCGTTAGGGTAGCCGCTTGGCTCGCCACCGCTCCGCCGGCAACGGCTCCGCGCCTGCGCACGAGACCGGGGCCGCAGCGCAGAATTACCGTAAAGCTCCGCCGCGCAAAGGTCTCGCACGTCTGCCAGGGTCGCCCCTCCTGACCCTACGCTAGCCTTGTGAGTCTGAGATCAGGGGCTGTATTCGCCCTCCACCTTGGCGAGCTTCCTAGTGGGATGTGGGGAACTGATCCTCCTGCTTGTGAGGCTGGGCTGAGTGGTGATTTTGGTGGGGAGATGAGTGATGTGACGTGCCACGGTTGAAAAGCAGCTCTGCAGGCGCTGAAATCCTTCCTTTGCCGGAGATGTTTCATAGTCTTGCTAGCGCAGGGGATGAGAATTTGCCACCCCAAAATGTGTCTCCTTGGCTTGATTATTTTTAAGGACAAAAGACTGTGACAGAAGTTTGACCTTCCCCCAACTGCCTAAAAGAATTTAAGATAAAAGACCTCTCCTAAGACAGGTCATTAGACTGGGAGGATCTTTGCTAAGCCCATTTTTATCAAAGTTCCGTGTCACTTGCGTCACATTGTCTATGGATGGCCAAGCAAGCGTCTTATCAAACATTTGCTTTTCCATCTCCATGTAAATTGTCTTCCTCCCATTTGAAGTCCCAAACCATTACCCCCAACATCCTCCTTTGTCTTTAGCTGAAGACGGTAAGACGGTGTGGTGGCTTCTGCCGTTTTGGCAAGTTACTCAGTTTTCCTGGGTCTCTCCCGTGTGTAGATGTCATTAAACTTTGAGTTTCTCTTGTTACTCTGTCTTATGTCAGTTTGATTATTAGACAAGCCAGAAAGACCTAGAGGGTAGAGGAATTGTCTTCCTCCCCTACAGTTTGGCAGCAAGGATGGGAGAAAACTGGCTGGACACTGCTCAATCTGGGACTACTGCCGCTGAGAGAGCCAGCAGAGGTAAGGGTTCTTACCACATCAGTCTCCAGGATCTCTGCCAGAAGGGTGCAATGGAAGTGAGAGTAGTGATTATTTTCTCCCTTTCTAAATTTAGACCAGCAGGAGAAAATATTGGTGAAGCTATCTTCTTGGTCTCAATGACTCTGGGAAATTTGGTTTGAGTACTCATTGGTTTATTGATGTTTCTCCTCCTAGAGATGATTACTATTTTTCCTTGTCTCTGTCTTTGTGTCATTTGTCATGAGATTTTTCTTCTTTTGTCTGGTTCTATGTCTTGATAGCTTGGCTATGTGACCTCTGTGGTCTCTGCCATCCAGAGGGTGCACATACTGGCATGCATTTTTGCAGCCAGTCAAATAGACTGGGGTTCCAAGACGCAGTTTCTTTTTCTGGCTGTGTCAGCTCTCAGGGCAGTTTGTCATATGGGGTCCCAGTCCATAAGGGCCTTTGTCATCTCAACCATCATTGTTTGTTAGTGCACTCCGCGTGTGCAATGAAGGCCTTTGCTTTCTTAGACTATTTTTAGGGGAACTGTCTGGATCTTATGGGGACCACTTCTTTTGCACTCTCTTTTTGCATTCATGGTTATGCCATAAAAGGCTTATTGGAATGAGTTACTATTAATATCCTACTTGTCAATGGGCAGAGAATGAATCATTTAAATTGGAAAAACTTATAAATTGGAAAAATTTTTAGAGAGCTCTCATCATAATTGTTTTATTGGTAACTATATAAGATAAAATTAAAAATAAAATACAAAAAAACTAATGACTAGGCTTAACACCCTGATTCAGGCTACAATTAGATTCAAAAAAACATAAAGGTATAAGGGTTTATGGCATTGGAATATTTGAGCTAATGTTATATGAAGAGGTTATATCAACTTTACCTGAGTGGTTTTTTTTTGAAAGTAGACCTTATGTCTGACTAGGAATGCTTCCCATATCTAATATTATAAGACCCAAACTTGTTGATGAAGTCCTAATGAAAGCTATGATTAGGGTATAAGAGTTTATGGAATTAAGTGATTATATCTCTTTTGCATGATTGTATTATAAATTGTATTGTGGGGATAGACATTGTTTCTCATTGAGGGAAACATTACCCCAGTATTGATATTGTAAGACAGCATATAAATCTCCCCTTCAGACACTGTTAATTAAACATGCTAATGAAAGTCAATAGGGTTGCCCAAACCTATACAATGTGAGATATTTTTCTACCTCTGCATGGTATGGCCAAATTAAAAGCTCTATTTAACTGGCTTAAAGTAATCATTTATATAAATTATTTCTAAATGTAATAGAACCTAACCCAAATGTCTTTCAAGTTAATGTGATATAAAGTGATCTTTGGTAAACAAAAGCTTGTTTAAGTTTGTTGGCTTAATTAAAATAGGCATGTCCTCAGAGTTATCAGCATTGAATATGATGCAGACAAGTAGCCTGGGTTTACTGGTCGAATAAGCTCATGTTATCTATGTTACAAAGTTGTCAGAAAAATAACAACTTAAAATGATAAGGTAATTTTGTCTAATGAATTTTTCATGAGTCATCTAAACATAATTCTTGGAAATAAGTAAAATAAATACGTATGAATAAGATGAAAGTTTTTGGGTGAACTTTTTGACAATAATTCTGTGTTGATGGTGTATGTACTTAAAATAGCTTCAAAACTTTTTGGTAACTTTAAACCTTACAGCTTTGTTAAATTAAGTTAAATAATAGAAATTTATTGAGTATCTAAGCCATTTCCAAATAAGCTAAAATATTAGACATTTATTACAAAATACAGGTTTATCTACTTTTGGCTTCATATTACAGAGAAACCAAAAGATATTTGGGTCTATCAGTAAGCATGTCTTGTGTTTTATTAAAAAGATTGTACTATGGAGTAGCATGTTTCTAGAAATTATAAAAAGTATTTATAAACTTGCCAAGCCAAAGAATGATAATGTAAAATACAGTTCATAATTGCTTGTTTCTTAGTTTTCACTAAAAATTAAGGTTTCTAAGGGTTGAAATTCAAATTAATATTTGTGATTAAAACTACTAAAAATTAGAAGATGTCAGCAACATGGTGGAGTGAGCAGTTTTCTTTGTCTCTCGCCCTTCAAACTACAACTAATTGAACATTCACTGATCAATAGAGGATACTCCCACAGCACCTCAGGACGCCTGAGAGACCCACCCTGCTATACATTGGAAGGTGGATGGGCTACCCCCAGGGAGGAGGTGGAGATAGAGGAAAACTCTCCAGGCCTCTAGAGAGCCTAGTACCAGCAAGTGACTCTCCTAGCTGACACACTTATAGCATTGCCATGGCACTGAGGTGGGGGGGGGGGGGCGGCGTGTGCATCGGCAGCACGACTGTGGAAATGGGTGACTACAGCCCTAAGACCCAGTGATTGCTCCTTAGTCCAGGGGAAAATCCATGATCCCACAGCAGCCACAGGGACATTCTCTGGTTGGCCCTAGTGGAGAGGCTCTGCCCAACAAACACAAAAGCTGGGAGGTGCTGGGGCAGAAGTGGCTCAGCCAGGTGAGCTACCCGCTGGCTGCATTAAACACCCACAGCCCTGCTGCAGCCCAGAGGGGGCAAGTGAGATCCAGCAGGACTGCACTAGCAGGCTGTGACAATCCAGAGCCCCAGTGTAACTGCTTCTTGGTCCGAGGGGGAAATCCATGGTCCCACACCAGCCACAAGGAGAGCTTCTGATCAGCCCTAGTGAAGAAGCCCTGCCCACCAACCACAAAGGCCAGGCAACCAAAGAGCAGAAGTGGCATGGCTGGGTGTGCTAACCACTGGCTGCATTAGATGCCCATAGCTCTGCTGTGGCCCAGAGTGGGCAAGTGAGATCCTGAAGGATCAGACAGTGGCAGAGCTGTGAATCTAGGCGAGTCAGCTCCCAGCTGCTGTGAAAGCCCATAACACCACTGCAGACCCTAAGGAGGGAGTGTGTCTAGGTGGGTCTGTGAGAGCAGGCACCAACAACCTGAAGCCCCCTTGTGATTGTTCCCACAGCTGACGGGATACCTCACAGGGCCACTGTGAGCCCAAGGAGGTGCCCAGCCTTGGTCAGGAACACCTGACAGGGATCCTAGTTGGTGTGGGATTACACAGCTGCTGCACCCTCTCCCCCAGTGGCAACAAGTGGAAGCAGTAACCGATCTCTATCTCTATGCGAAGGCACAAATCCATGCCGTCAAGCAATATGAAAAAAAATTAAATCTCCAGAACAGAAGGAAAATGACAAGTACCCAGAAAACAATCCCTAAGACACAGAAATCTGTAACCTACATGACAAAGAATTCAATATAGCTATCACTAAAAAAGTCAATGAGTTAAAAGAGAATACAGATAGACAACTCAACAAGATCAGGAGCTACAGCACAAAAGGACTTGCAAATATAAAGAAGAACCAATCAGAATTGTTGGAAATGAAAAACACAATAGAAGAGGTGAAGAAAAATCTAGACTCACTGAACAGTAGGGCTGATAATATGGAGGACAGAATTAGTAATTTGGAGGATAGGAATATAGAAATACTTCAGATAGAGGAGGAGCAAAACTAAGACTAAAAAGAAATGAAGAAACTCTCCAAGAAATACCCAACTCAATTAGGAGATGCAATATAAGGATTATAGGTATCCCAGAGGGAGAAGAGAAGGTGAACGGGGCAGAAAGCTTGTTCAAAGAAATACTAGCTGAGAACTTCCCAAACTGGGGAGC
>NC_060283.1:9928287-9949809 GCF_021613505.1 Equus quagga | reverse complement strand
AGCTGGAAACCCATGTGACAGAAGATCTCCAAACTTTATCATCATTAAAAGGTCAACCCCAAGGCATATAGTAGTGAAGCTTGCAAAAGTCAATGACAAAGCGAAAATATTAAGGGCAGCAAGGCAGAAGAAAAGAACCTACAAAAGATCCCCCATCTGGCTGTCAGCAGATTTCTCAGCAGATACCTTACAGGCTAGGAGAGAGTGGAATGATATATTCAAAACTCTGAACGACAAAAACTTGAAGCCAAGAATACTCTATCCAGTGAAAATATCCTTCAAATATGATGGAGAAATAAAAACTTTCCCAGATAAACAAAAGTTAAGGGAGTTCATCGGCACAAGACCCCCCTACAAAAAATGCTCAGGAAGACCTTCATACTTAGGGGAAAAAAGGGGGATAGGGGTTACAAAACCCTGAGCAAAGGAGATAAATAGAAAGACAAAATCAGAAAATTGCAACTATCCATCAGAACAGATTAGCAAATGTGTAAGTATAACATTAAAGATAAAAGGAAGGGAAACACCAAGAATAAATATAATCTTGTCATTTTAACCAGAAACTCACAACACAAGAAGAAAACATAAGATCTGACAATAACAACCTAGAAGGGGAAGAGGAAAGGGATGGAACCAGCTTAGTCTAAGGAAATAAGAGGCTATCAGAAAATGGACTATCTCATCTATGAGATATTTTATACAAAACGCATGGTAACCGCTAAATAAGTAACTAGAACGGAGAAACAAATTACAGATAAGAAGAAAACCAACATAGAAAACTACCTACCTGAGTTGGTAGTCTGAAATTCCTGGGACAAGAAAGGAAATGCAGGAGAACTAAAAAATGAGCAACAAAATGGCAGCCTTAGGCCCCCACATTTCAGTAATCACTCTACTAAATGTAAATGGATGGAACTCTCCAAAAGACACAATGGCAGGATGGATTAAAGAACAAGACCCAACAATATGCTGCCTCCAGGAAACACACGTCAGCCCCAAACACAGACTCAAAGTGAAGGGATGGAAGACAATACTCCAAGCTAATGGTGAACATAAGAAAGCAGGTGTCACCATACTTATGTCAGACAAAGTAGACTTCAAGGCAAAACAGGTAAAGAGAGACAAAGAGGGGAAATTTGTAATGATAAAAGGACACTCCACCAAGAAGACATAACACTTATGAACATATATGCACCCAACACAGGAGCACCAAAGTATGTAAAGCAACTACTAACAAAACTGAAAGGAAATATCAAAAACAATATGATAATAGTAGGAGCCCTCAACAGCCCACTAACACCAATGGATAGATCATCCAGACAGAAAGTCAACAAGGAAATTGTAGATTTAAATGAAAACCTAGACCAGATGGACTTAATAGGTATATAGAGAACACTCCTTCCAAAAACAGCGGGTTACACATTCTTCTCGTGTGTGCATGGAATGTTCTCAAAGATAGACCATGTGTTAAGAAACAAAGCAAGCCTCAACAAATTCAAGAGGATTGAAATAGTATCAAGCATCTTTTCTGACTGTAATGCTATGGAACTAGAAATCAACTACAAGAATAAAGCTGGGAAAGGGGCAAGTGTGAAGATTAAACGACATGCTACTGAATGACCAGTGGATCATTGAAGAAATTAAAGAACATATCAAATATTATCTGGAGACAAGTGAAAATGAAAACACACCATACCAACTCATTTGGGTTGCAGCAAAAGCTCTCACAACTGAATCAGGAAGAAATAGAGAATCTGAATAGACCAATCACAAGTAAAGAGATTGAAACAGTAATCAAAAACCTCCCCCAGAATAAAAGTCCAGGACCAGACAGCTTCTCTGGAGAATTCTACCAAAAATTCCAAGAAGATTTAATACCTATCCTTCTCAAACTATTCCAGAAAATTGAGGAAGCTGGAGCACTTCCAAACACATTCTACAAAGCCAACATCACCCTGATACAAAAACCAAACAAGGACAACTCAAAGAAGGAAAACTACAGGCCAATATCACTGATGCATATAGACGCAAAACTCCTCAACAAAATATTGGCAAACCGAATACAGCAATAGATTAAAATGATCATACACCATGATCAAGTGGGATTTACACCAGGGACACAGGGATGCTTCAACATCTGCAAGTCAATCAACATGATACAACACCTTGACAAAATGAGAAACACAAACCACATGATCATCTCAGTTGACACAGAGAAAGCATTTGACAAGATCCAACATCCATTTATGATAAAAACTCTTAATAAAATGGGTATAGAAGGAGAGTACCTCAACATAATACAGGCCATATATGACAAACCCACAGCCAACATCATACTCAATGGGGAAAAACTGAAAACCATCCCTCTGAGAACAGGAACAAGGGTACCCACTCTCACCACTCTTATTCAACGTAGTTCTGAGGTTTTTGCCAGAGCAATTAGTCAGGAAAAAGAAATAAAAAGGAATCCAAATAGGCAATGAAGAAGCAAAACTTTCGCTGTTTGCTGATGACATGATCTTATATATAGAAAACCCTAAAACATCCATTGGAAAGCTTCTAGAAGTAATCAACAACTACAGCAAAGTTGCAGGATACAAAATCAACTTACATAAATCAGTAGCATTTCTATATTCTAATAACGAACTAACAGAGAACTCAAGAACACAATCCCATTCACAATCATAACGAAAAGAATAAGATATCTTGGAATAAATTTTACCAAGGAAGTGAAAGACCTATACAATGAAAACTACAAGACTTTCCTGAAATAAATTGATGATGACATAAAGAGATGGGAAGAGATTCCATGCAAATGAATTGGAAGAATAAACATAGTTAAAATGTCCATACTACCTAAAGCAAATTACAGAGTTGACACAATCCCAATCAGAATCCCAATGACATTCTTCACAGAAATGGAACAAAGTATCCTAAAATTCATATGGGGCAACAAAAGACCCAGAATAGCTAAAGCAATCCTGAGGAAAAAGAACAAAGCTGGAGGCATCACAACCCCTGACTTCAAAATATACTACAAAGCCATAGTAATCACAACAGCATGGTACTGGTACAAAAACAGGTACACCGATCAACGGAACAGAATTGAAAGCCCAGAAAGAAAACCACACATCTATGGACAGCTAATCTTCGACAAAGGAGCTAAGAACATGCAATGGAGAAAAGAAAGTCTTTTCAACAAATGGTGTTGGGAAAACTGGACGGCCACATGTAAAAGAATGAAAATTGACCATTCTTTTACACCATCCACAAAAATAAACTCAAAATGGATCAAAGACTTGAAGGTAAGACCTGAAACTGTAAGACTGCTAGAAGGAAATATAGGCAGTACACTCTTTGACATCAGTCGTAAAAGGATCTTTTCAGACACCATGTCTTCTCAGACAAGGGAAACAATAGAAAAAAATAAACAAATGGGACTTAATAAGATTAAAGAGTTCTACAAGGCCAGGAAAAACAGGATTGAAACAAAAACACAGCCCACCAATTAAGAAAAAATATTTGCAAATCATATATCTGACAAAGGGTTGATCTCCATAATGTATAAAGAACTCACACAACTCAACAACAAAAAATCAAATAACCTAATCGAAAAATGGGCAGAGGACATGAACAGACATTTCTCCAAAGAAGATATATGGATGGCCAATAGGCACATGAAAAGATGCTCATCATCATTAATCATCAGGGAAATGTAAATCAAAGCTACACTAAGATGTCACCTTACACCCCTTAGAATGACTAAAAACCAAAACAAAAGTAACAAATGTTGGAGAGGTTGTGGAGAAAAAGGAACCCTTATACACTGCTGGTGGGAATGCAAACTGGTTTAACCACTATTGAAAACAGTATGGAGATTTCTCACAAAATTAGAACTAGAAATACTGATGATCCAGCCATCTCACTACTTGTTATCTATCCAAAGAACTTGAACTCAGCAATTCCAAGAGACACAGGCACCCCTATGTTCATTGCAGCATTATATACGATAACTATGACATGGAAGCAACTTAAGTGCCCATCGACTGATAATGGATAAAGAAGATATGGTGTATATATACAATGGAATACTAAGCCACAAAAAAGGATAAATTTGTCTCATTCACAACAACATGGATGGGCCTTGAGGGTATTGTGTTAAGTTAAATAAGCCAGATAGAAAAAGACAATCTCTGTATGACTCCACTTATATGTGGAAGTTAAACATGTGGACAAAGAGAACAGTTTAGTGGTTACCAAGGGAAAGGGGGCTTGGGGGGTGGGCACAAAGGGTGAAGTGGTGCACCTGTAATATGACTGAAAAATAATAATGTACAACTGAAATTTCACAAGGTTGTAAACTATCATAACCTCAATAAAAAAAAAATAGAAAAAAACCCTACTAAAATCAACTTTACTAAAACTTAGTAAAGAAAATATCTTTGTATTCAAGGAAAGTGAGATGCATGTTTTCAGTAAAGAAAGTATAAGAAATAAAGATATTTTTGTTTGTTAAAAAGGTTATAGAAGGTTTATGGAAGAAAAACTCTAAGGGAAGAGCTTTGTGTATGGTCAAGTTGGCTAAGATTAAAATGAATTTAAGTAAACAAACTTTATTATCAAAAGTCCGCTCGTGCAAAATTGGAATTTGATTTTGTCTCTCTCTTAAAGGGATAATTTTCGTGGACTTTGAGTCTGCTTTTAATAAAGAAATTTTGAAAAGTTTTTCTTTACTTTTGAGTGAATCTACATAAAAGACCAAAAATCTATATTCTCAAAATAATTTCCTATGTTCAAAAAGGCTGAGATCCCTCTATTAAGAAAACTAAAGGTGTTTTTTTCTAACTATCTGTGTTTGCCTTTAACATCTTCTGTCGTCACTTTGGTTAAATGGATAACTAAGCATTGTTTCATAGAGACCTAAGATATTGTGTGGGTAAATGTTGTTGATATAAGTGTTCTAAAAATTATATAACATTCCTACAATTCTGATCTGTCCTGGTTATCAGTCATAATTTTAGTTATTATCTTAGAGTGTCACATGGCACAAAATAGCCAAGTTTCTTTGTCAATTGCAATTTTTAAGTCTTTTGCGATTTACAGACAGTTACTGTTGTACTCTGATGCTTTTGCAAATGTTTCATCTTCACAGAGATTCATGGAAAGGACTCTGACACTTACTCTGAAATACTAGTTTCTGATAAACTTTCAGATCATAAAACTGAACTGGGTAAGAAATTACAAAACTCTAATGGAGAAACTGATAACTTCATGAAACTGCTAATGGAAGGTCAAGATCAAGAGTTGATTACATGAGACTGAATAAACTGATAATGATGATCCTAATTTTTATGACTTTTCATTTAAAATATTGCTGATTTTGGGGCCGCCCCGGTGGCACAGTGGTTAAGTGTGCATATTCTGCTTCTGCAGCCCTGGGTTCACTGGTTCAGATCCCAGGTGTGGACATGGCACTGCTTGGCATGCCACGCTGTGGTAGGCATCCCACGTATAAAGTAGAGGAAAATGGGCACGGATGTTAGCTCAGGGCCAGTCTTCCTCAGCAGAAAGAGGAGGATTGTCAGCAGTTAGCTCAGGGCTAATCTTCCTAAAAAAATGTATATTGCTGATTTTTAATTTTTTTTCAGATTTAACAAAACCTTTTTCTCTTTTCTCTTAAGCTAACTATGATTTATAGCAGTTTTGGTAAATTATATCTTTGTAACCAGAATTGAAACATTTATCTTTTTCTCCCTATCTGATCCCTCCAGAATTTAGAAACTCTTAAGGTGTAAATATTCTCTTCTCTTTTTTTGAGGAAGATTAGCACTGAGCTAACATATGCCAAAAATCTTCCCTCTTTTGCTGAGGAAGATTGGCCCTGAGCTAACATCTGTGCCCACCTTCCTCTATTTTAAATGTGAGATGCCTGCCACAGCATGGCGTGATAGGCAGTGCATATGTCCATGCCCAGGGTGTGAACTGGTGAACCCTGGGCCTCTGAAGCAGAGTGCAGGAACTTCACCACACCACCAGGCCAGCCCTAGCTTCTTCCTTTTAATTTTCTCTCCCTTTAACCTTTTGTAAATAACAGAAAGATAAACTCTGCGATTGATCTGGTTCTGGAATGCACTGAAGAGTCTGAAACCCCCAATTACTCCATCCTCTGAACCTCAGGATCCCAACTTTAAATTCTTTCAACCACAAGTGCCCTTATATTTTTGTTGACGTTTTTCCTCCTCCCTGCCCTAGGGTGTTCCATTAAGACTCTGACCTCCTAGATAACTGGACCAATTTCCTGTACCTCCCCCACCCATAAGGGTTGCCCTAGATTCCTGTTGCCATTGCTTCCTTCCAATAGTCCTTCAGGTAGAAGGAGTTTATATTCCTATCCAGTAAGACAACTGAAAGACACTGGATTAGTGGCATGAAACAAAGGTTATGTTATTCTATTATGTAAAGTTGTCATTTTGAATTTTAATTGTATTTCCATTATTAATTTGCTTTAAAGTTTTCTTTGGTTGGATGAGCCAATGTCAAAGATAAACTTTCACTTTCTCTAATGAATACCACTCCTCTCTCCCCCAGCTTAAGATACTGACAACACAGAGGTTGATTCCTTCCTGAGAGACTGAATATACAAAAGGATGATGACAAGACCTTATACAAAAATAGGACTCTGAACCACAACTTCTCTAGAAATTACGCCAAGAAACCAATTTTGTTGTGGGGATTCAATGAGAAAATGTATGTAAAGCCCTTAACATTAACTTGATTCATAGTAAATGCTTAATGCAAAGTTGCTATTGTTGTGCTATTGTTATTATATTTATTAATTCCTTCACATCCACTCTCCCTGGGGAGAGGAGTATCTGACTCTATCTTTGGCATCATTAGGAGTTCCTTAGAGGTGAACATTGAGAACCACTGTAGAGGAAATGCATACACAAGGCAGAGGAGATCTTCTCACAGCTATGTCAAAAGGAATTTGCTACTATCAAAGATTAAGAATAAAATCTTTTCTTAAAAATTACAACAAAAATGGGGAGTGACATCAGCAACATGGCAGAGTGAACTTGCCGGGGATTCTCTCTCCTCCAACATACAATGAAAAGAGACTTGCTTACTTCAACATAGGACATCCTAACACAACAGAAAAAAACATTGGAGAGACACACAGCCATACAACAGAGGGTGAGAGGCTGGAGGCCCCTCAGAGGAGCTGGAATGGGGTAAGAGAGAATTTCGCTCCCTCCCCTAAAGACTGCCATCTGCGACTGCAGGAGGCTCCCAGAGGGAAGGAACAGGGGAGGGGACATTTGTTCGTGGGAACATCAAGGACCCCCAGAAGGCCCCATGCAGCCTAGAGGGAAGGCCTCTACTAGAGTGAGAGCTTTTGCGGAGGGTGGCCTCATCAAGCCAACATCCCAGGAGAGCAGATAGGGAGAGCAGAGGGAGAAAGCCAGGAGTGCACAAGGAGAAAGCACCCCTACCTCCACCTTGCCCACACCTGCTGCACTGACTGGGATCTAAGCTGAAAGCAGAAGGCTCAGAATACATGACTCTTGACCCCCACCCAGTGAGAGTAGGTGATAACTGCAACCAAATAATATCAGGAAGCATAAGAACTGAACCACCTCCTATAGCAATATCAAACACTATATCAAATCTCCAGACCAGAAAGAAAATGACAAGTATCCAGAATTCAGTCCTGAAGACACTGAAATATGAAATCTAAATCACAATTAATTCAAAATACCTGTCATCAAAAAATTCAACGAGGTAAAAGAGAATGTAGAGAAACAATTCAAAGAGTTCAGGAGCTACTTCACAAATGAAATTGAAACTATAAAGAATCAATCAGAAATATTAGAGATGAAAAACACAGTGGAAGGGATAAAACAAAATATGGATTCCCTGAATGCTTGAGTGGACATCATAGAGGAGTGTATCAGCATAATTGAAGATGGACATCTTGAAATGCTCCAGACAGAGAAGGAGAGAGAATTAAGACTAAAAAGAAGTGAAGAAAGTCTCTGAGAAATATACGCTTTGATGAGGAAATTCAATGTAAGAATTATAAGTATTCAAGAAGGAGAAGAGGAGAATGGAGCAGAAAGTGTGTTAAAAGAAACAATAGCAGAGAACTTCCCAAACCCAGGGAAAGAGAGGGAAATCCATGTGGAAGAGGCTTCCAGATCTCCTAGATATGTCAATGTAAAAAGACCTACTGCAAGGCATATAGTAGTAAAACTGGCAAAATGAATAACAAAGAAAGAATACTAAGGGCAGCAAGGCAGAAGAAAACCTACAAAGGAAATCCTATCAGGCTTTCAGTGAATTTCTCTGCAGAAACCTTACAAGATAGGAGAGAATGGAATGACATATTCAAATCTTTAAAAGACAAAAATTTTCAGCCAAAAATACTCTATCCAGCACAAATATCCTTCAGATATGATGGAGAAATAAAAACTTTCCCAGACAAACAAAAGCTAAGGGAGTTTGTAGCCATGAGACCCATCAACAAGAAATCCTCAAGAAGGCCCTCATATCTGAAAAAAAAGGTAGAAAGGAGTTACAAACCACAGAGTAAGGAGATAAATAGGTAGACAGAATCGGAATAGGATAGCAAATACTCAAGTGTAGTCTTAAAGATAATAGAGAAGGAAAACACCAAAAACCAAGATAATCTTGTCAATTTAACCACAAGCTCACAACACAAGATGGAATAAGATGGGAGAAAAATAACTTAGGATGGGAGGAGGAAAGGGACTAAATCAGTTCGAACTAAAGAAATAAGCGGCCAGCAGAAGATGGACTGTCTTATACACGGGATTCTGAATATAAACCTCATTATAACCACTAAACAAAAGAGCAAAACAGAGACACAAATGATAAGCAAGGAGAAAACAAAGAAACTCATCATAAAAAACCACATAATTCAATGAGTAGACCAAAACATACAGGACGAGAAACAAAGGAAATGCAGGAGAACCAGAAAATGAGTGATAAAATGACAGCATTAAGCACTCATACATCAATAATCACCCTAAATGTAAATGGATTGAATTCTCCAATAAAGAGACAGAGAAAGGTGAGATAGATTAAAGAACAAGACCCAACAATATCACGCCTCCAGGAAGCAAATCTCAGCTCCAATGACAAACACAAGCTCAGAGTGAAGGGATGGAAGACTATACTCCAAGCTAATAGCTAATGGCAAATGAAAGCAGGTGTTTCAATACTTATATCAGACAAAGTAGACTTCAAGATAAGTCAGGTAAAGAGAGACAAAGAGAGGCAGTATAGAATGATCAAAAGGACACTCCATCAATAAGAAATAAGACATAAATATCTATGCACCCAACCCAGGAGCACCAATGTTCATAAAGCAACTATTAACAAACCTAAAAGAAGACAGCAAAAATGACACAATAATATTAGGGGACCTCAACACTCCACTCACATCAATGGATAGATCATCCAGACATAAAATCAATAAGGAAACAGTGGAATTAAATGAAAAGCTAAACCAGTTGGTCTTAATAGACATATATAGAACACTACATCCAAAAACAGCAGAATACACATTCTTCTCAAGTGTGCACAGAACATTCTCAAGGATAGACCATATGTTGGGAAACAAGGCAAGCCTCGGTAAATGTAAGAAAATTGAAATAAGAACAAGCATCTTTCCCAATCACAATGCTACAAAGCTAGAAATTAATTACAAAAAAAAAAAAGCTGAGAAAGGGACAAAGATGTGGAGACTAAACAACATGCTATTGAACAACAAATGGATCATTGAAGAAATTAAAGGAGAAATTAAAAAATATCTGCAGACAAATGAAAACGAGAACATGTCATACCAACTCATATGGGATACAGCAAAATCTGTATTAAGAGGGAAATTCATCGCAATACAAGCACAAATTAGCAAACAAGAGAAATCCCAAATAAGCAATCTCAAATTACACCTAACTGAATTAAAAAAGAAGAACAAACAAAGCCCAAAGACAGCAGAAGGAGAGAAATAATAAAAATCAGAGAAGAAATAAAGGCTACTGAAACAAAAAGGGCAGTAGAAAGGATCGATGAAACAGAGAGCTGGTTCTTTGAGAAGATAAATAAAATTGACAAGCCCCGAGATCCCCTAGGAGAGGACTGGGGCTGGGTGAAGTTCCAGCGACCTGGCTTCGTGGCCCAGGGGGAAACTCCAGGCTCCTGCACCAGTAGCAGGGAAAGCTTCTACTCGCCATTAGCAGAGAGGCCCTGCCCTGCATTCAGAACGCCAGGAGGGTCCCGAAGAGGAGGACCCCGGGCAGGGCAGCAGCCCGCCAGCCGCTGCCAGACTCACGGACTCTGGCTGTCCCCCAGACGGGGCAAGGGGCACCCGAGATCCTGTGGGAGTGGTCAGGGGCTGGGTGGAGTTCTAGCGGCTGGCTCCGCGGCCCAGGGGGAAACTCTACAGTCTCACAGCAGCCTCAACGAAAGCCTCTGCACAGCACTAGTAGAGAGGCCCCACCCAGCAATCACAAGTCTGGAAGGCCCTGGGGCAAAAGTAGCTAGCTAGGTGAGCTAACCACAGACTGCAGAAGATACCCATAGCTCTGCTGTGACCTATAGTGGACAAATGAGATTTTGTGGGCTCCGACAGTGACAGAGCTGCAAATATAGGTGATCCTGCTCCCGGCCACTGGGAAAGCCCATAACACCACTGCAGACCCTAAGGAGGGAGCGCTTCTAGGTGGTCTGCAACAGTAGGCACCAGCAGCCTGAAGCCCCCTTGTGACTGTCCCCAGAGCTGAAGAGGGACCCCATAGGACCACTGTGACTATGAGGAGGGGCCCAGGTCCAGTTAGCAACAGCTGATACGGTTCCTGGTCAGTGCAGTCTAAACAGCTGCTCCCTCACCACACCAGTAGAAACAAGTGGAAACAGTAACTAAACTCTGTCTCTATGTGGAGGCACAAATCTATGCCATCAAGCAGTATGAAAAAATATATTAAATCTCCAGAACAGAAGGAAAATGACAAATACCCAGAAAACAACCCCAAAGACAATGAAATATATAACCTAAATGAGGATGACTTCAAAACAGCCATTATTAAAAAATTCAATGAGTTAAAAGAGAATACAGATAGACAACTCAACGAGTTCTGGAGCTATGTCACAAAAGAGTTTGATACTATAAAGAAGAATCAAACAGAAATACTGGAAATGAAGAACACAATGGAGGAGATTAAGAAAAATGTGGACTCTCTGAACAGTAGGGCCGATAATATGGAGGACAGAATTAGCAATTTGGAGGATAGGAATATGGAAATGGTGCAGGCAGAGGAGGAGAGAGAACTAAGAATAAAAAGAAATGAAGAAACTCTCTGAGAATTATCTGACTCAATTAGGAGATGCAACATAAGGATTATAGGTATACCAGAGGGAGAAGAGAAGGAGAAGGGCGCAGAAAGCCTGTTCAAAGAAATAATGGCTGAGAACTTCGCAAACCTGGGGAGAGAGATGGAACTTCATGTGACAAAAGCCAATAGATCTCCAAACTTTATCAATGCAAGAAGACCAACCCCAAGGCATATAGTAGTGAAGCTAGCAAAAGTCAACGACAAAGAGAAAATACTAAGGACAGCCAGGCAGAAGAAAATAACCTACAAAGGAACCCCCATAAGGCTATCAGCAGATTTCTCAGCAGAAACTTTACAGGCTAGAAGAGAGTGGAATGATATATTCAAAACTCTGAAGGACAAAAACCTGCAGCCAAGAATACTCTACCCAGCGAAAATATCCTTCAAATACAACGGAGAAGTAAAAACTTTCCCAGATAAACAAAAGTTAAGGGAGTTCATTGCCACAAAACCTCCTCTTCAAGAAATGCTCAGGAAAACCCTCATACCTGAAAAATCAAAAAAAGGAAAGGGATTACAAAACCAAGAGCAATGGAGATAAGTAGAAGGACAATAACAGAAAGTAGCAGCTCTCCATCAGAACA
This sequence comes from Equus quagga, assembly GCF_021613505.1. Lineage (NCBI taxonomy): Eukaryota > Metazoa > Chordata > Mammalia > Perissodactyla > Equidae > Equus > Equus quagga. Next base: position 9,937,808 of record NC_060283.1, on the reverse strand, counting down.
GGTTAGCAAAAGTTAAATAAAACATTAAAGATAAAAGGAAGGGGAACACCAAGAATAAATATAACCCTGTCATTTTAACCACAAACTCACAACACAAGAAAGAAGAGGAAAAAAAATCTGACAATAACAACCTACAAGGGGAAGAGAAAAGGGATGGAACATTTTAATTCAAGGAAATAAGAGGCATCAGTAAATGGACTATCTCACCCATGAGATATTTTATACAAACCACCTGGTAACCACTAAACAAATAACAAGAATAAAGACACAAATTGCAAATAAGAAGAAACCCAATACAGAAATTTACATACCTGAATTAGTAATCCAAAAATCATGGGACGAGAAACAAAGGAAATGCAAGAGAACTGGGAAACAAGAGATAAAATGGCAGCGGTAGGCCCCCACATTTCAATAATCACTCTAAATGTAAATGGATTGAACTCTCCAATCAAAAGACACAGAGTGGCAGGATGGATCAAAGAACAAGACCCAACAACATGCTGCCTCCAGGAAACACACCTCAGCCCCAAAGACAAACACAGACTCAGAGTGAAGGGATGGAAGACAATACTCCAAGCTAATAATGAACAAAAGAAAGCAGGTGTTGCTATACTAATATCAGACATAGTAGACTTCAAAGCAAAACAGATAAAGAAAGACAAAGAGGGACAGTATATAATGAAAAAAGGGATGCTCCACCAAGATGACATAACACTTATAAGTATATACACACCCAACACAGGAGCACCAAAATTTGTAAAGCAACTCTTAACAGAACTAAAAGGAGACATCAACAACAATACAATAATAGTAGGGGACCTCAACACCCCATTAACGCCAATGGATAGATCATCCAGACAGAAAATCAACAAGGAAATTATAGAATTAAATGAAAAATTAGACCAGATGGACTTGATAGATATATATAGAACACTTCATCCAAAAACAGTAGGTTACACCTTCTTCTCAAGTGTACATGGAACATTCTCAAGGATAGACCATATCTCGGGAAACAAAGCAAGCATCAAAAAATTCAAGAGGGTTGAAATAATATCAAGCATCTTTTCTGATCATAATGCTATGAAACTAGAAATCAACTACAAGAATAAAGCTGGGAAAGGGCCAAAAATGTGGAGACTAAACAACATGCTACTGAACAATGGATTATTGAAGAAATTAAAGAAGAAATCAAATATTATCTGGAGACAAATGAAAATGAAAACACACCATACCAACTCATTTGGGATGCAGCATAAGCAGTTCTAAGAGGGAAATTCATTGCAATACAGGCTCCCCTCAATAAACAAGAAAAATCTCACATAAGCAACCTCAAACGACACCTAACAGAATTAGAAAAAGAAGAACAAACAAAGCCCAAAGTCAGTAGAAGGAGGGAAATAATAAAAATTAGAGCAGAAATAAACGATATTGAAACAAAAAAGACAGTAGAAAGGATCAATGAAACAAAGAGTTGGTTCTCCGAAAAAATTAAGAAAATTGACAAACCCTTAGCCAGACTCACTAAGAAAAAAAGAGAGGTCTCAAATAAATAAAATTAGGAATGAGAGAGGAGAAATCATAACGGATACCAAAGAAATACAAGGGATCATAAGAGAATACTATGAAAAACTATATGCTAACAAACTGAACAACCTAGAAGAAATGGGTAAATTCCTAGACTCTTACAACCTCCCCAAACTGAATCAGGAAGAAATAGAGAATCTGAATAGAACAATCACAAGTAAAGAAATAGAAACAGTAATCAAAAACCTCCCCCAAAATGAGTCCAGGACCACACGGCTTCACTGGAGAATTCTACCAGACATTCAAAGAGGATTTAATACCTATCCTTCTCAAACTATTCCAGAAAATTGAGGAAGATGGAGCACTTCCTAACACATTCTATGAGGCCAACATTACTCTGATCCCCAAACCTGACAAGGACAACACAAAGAAGGAAAACTACAGGCCAATATCACTGATGAACATAGATACAAAAATCCTCAACAAAATTCTGGTGAATCGAATACAGCAATACATCAAAAAGATTATACACCATGATCAAGTGGGATTTATACCAGGGACACAGGGATGGTTCAACATCCGCAAGTCAATCAACATGATACACCACATTAACAAAATGAGAAACAAAAACCACATGATCATGTCAATAGATGCAGAGAAATCATTTGACAAGATCCAACATCCATTTATGATAAAAACCTTCAATAAAATGGGTATAAAAGGAAAGGACCTCAACACAATAAAGGCTATATATGACAAACCCACAACCAACATCATACTGAACGGACAAAAACTGAAAGCCATCCCTCTGAGAACAGGAACAGGACAAGGGTGCCCACTTTCACCACTCCTATTCAACATAGGACTGGAGGTGTTTGGCCAGAGCAATTCGGCAGGAAAAAGAAATAAAAGGAATCCGAATAGGCAATTAAGAAGTAAAACTCTCGCTCTTTGCAGACAACATGATCTTATATATAGAAAACCCCAAAGAATCCATAGGAAAACTATTAGAAACAATCAACAGCTACAGCAAAGTTGCAGGGTATAAAATCAACATACATAAATCAGTAACATTCCTATATGCTAACAATGAACTACCAGAAAAAGAACTCAAGAACTCAATCCCATTCACAGTCGCAACGAAAAGAATAAAATACCTTGGGATAAATTTAACCAAGGAAGTGAAATATCTGTACAACGAAAACTACAAGAATTTCTTGAAAGAAATCAATGACGACATAAAGAGATGGAAAGACATTCCATGCACATGGACTGGAAGAATAAATTTAGTTAAAATGTCCATACTACCTAAAGCAATCTACAGATTCAACGCTATCCCAATCAGAATCCAAATGACATTCTTTACAGAAATTGAACAAAAAATCATAAAATTCATATGGGGCAAGAAAAGACCCAAAATTGCTAAAGCAATCCTGAGGAAGAAGAACAAAGCCGGAGGCATCACAATCCCTGACTTCAAAACATACTACAAAGCTACAGTAATCAAAACAGCATGGTACTGGTACAAAAACAGGTGCACAGATCAATGGAACAGAATTGAAAGCCCAGAAATAAAAACACACATCTATGGACAGCTAATCTTCGACAAAGGAGTTGAGGGCCTACAATGGAGAAAAGAAAGTCTCTTCAACAAATGGCGTTGAGAAAAATGGACAGCCACATTTAAAAGAATGAAAATTGACCATTCTTTTTCACCATTCACAAAAATAAACTCAAAATGGATCAAAGACCTAAAAATTAGGCCTGAAACAATAAGTCTTCTAGAAGAGAATATAGGCAGTACACTCTTTGACATCAGTTTCAAAAGAATCTTTTTGGACACCATAACTCCTCAGACGAGGGAAACAATAGAAAGAATAAACAAATGGGACTTCATCAGACTAAAGAGCTTCTTCAAGGCAAGGGAAAACAGGATTGAAACAAAAAAAACCAGCCCACTAATTGGGAAAAAATATTTACAAGTTACTTATCTGACAAAGGGTTAATCTCCGTAATATATACAGAACTCACACATCTCAACAACAAAAAATCAAACAACTCGATCAAAAAATGTGCAGGGGACATGAACAGACATTTCTCCAAAGAAGATATAAGGATGGCCAATAGACACAAAAAAGATGCTCATCATCACTAATCATCAGGGAAATGCAAATCAAAACTACACTAAGATATCACCTTACACCCGTTAGAATGGCAAAAATATCCAAAACCAAGAGTGACAAATGTTGGAGAGGTTGTGGAGAAAAACGAAACCTCATACACTGTTGGTGGGAATGCAAACTGGTGTATCCACTATAGAAAACAGTATGGAGATTTCTCAAAAAGTTAAAAATAGAAATACCTTATATCCCACTACTGGGTATCTATCCTAAGAACCTGAAATCAGCAATTTCAAGAGTCCCATGCACCCCTATGTTCATCCAGCATTATTTACAATAGCCAAGATGTGGAACCAACCGAAGTGCCCAGCAACTGATGATTGGATAAAAAAGATGTGGTATATATACACAATGGAATACTACTCAGCCATAAAAAAGGACAAAATGGTCCCATTCACAACAACATGGTTTGGACCTTGAGGGTATTATGTTAAGCAAAATAAGCCAGACGGAGAAACACGAACTCAGTGTGACTCCACTCATAGGTGGAAGTTAACATACAGACAAGGAAAACTGATCGGTGGTTACCAGGGGAAAGGGGGTGGGGGGTGGGGGGAGGGCACAAAGGGTGAAGTGGTGTACCCACAACATGACTAACAATAATGTATAACTGAAATTTCACAAGGTTGTAAACTATCATAATCTTAATAAAAAAAATTTGACAAACCAGACTTACAAGGAAAAAAAAGAGATAAAGCTCATGTAAATAAAATTAGAAATGAAAGAGGAGAAATAACAATTGACACCACAGAAATACAATGGATTATAAGAGAATACTACGAAAAACTATATGACAACAAAATGGATAATCTACAGGAAATGGATAAATTCTTAGACTCTTACATGCTCCCAAAGCTGAATCAAGAAGAAACAGACAATCTGAATAGAACAATCACAAGGAAAGAGATTGAAACAGTAATCTAAAGCATCCCAAAGAGAAAAAGCCCAGGACCAGATGGCTTCTCTGGGGAATTCTACCAAACTTTCAGAGAGGATCTAATACCTATCCTTCTCAAGCTATTCCCCAAAATTAGAGAAGGTGTAACACTTCCTAACACATTCTACAAGGCCCATATCACTCTGATAACAAAGCCTGACAAGGACAACACTAGAAAGGAAAACTAAAGGCCAATATCGCTGATGCACATAGATGCAAAAATCCTCAATAAAATTTCGGAAACCCGAATTCAGTAATACATCAAAAGGATCATACATCATGATCAAGTGGGATTCATACCAGGGACACAGGGATGGTTCAACATCCGCAAATCAATCAACTTGATACACCACATCAACAAGTTGAGGAATTGAGGAATAAAAACCAACAGATGCAGAGAAATCAGTTGACAAGATCCAACAGCCATTTATGGTAAAAACTCTTAACAAAACGGGGATAGAAGGAAATTACCTCAACGTAATAAAAGCCATATATGACAAACACACAGCCAACATCATACTCAATGGGCAAAAACTGAACGCCATCTCCCTGAGAACAGGAACAAGACTAGGATGCCCACTATCACCACTCTTATCCAACATAGTTCTGGAGGTCTTGGCCAAAGCAATTAGGCAAGAGAAAGGAATAAAAGGAATCCAAATAGGGAGTGAAGAAGCAAAACTCTCGCTGTTTGCAGATGACATGATCTTATATATAGAAAACCCCAAAGAATCCATCATAAAACTAATAGAAATAATTAACAACTACAGTAAAGTTACAGGGTAGAAAATCAACTTAGAAAAATCAGTTGCTTTTCTATACTCTAGTAGTGAACTTACAGCAAGAGAATAAAGAATACAATTCCACTTACAATCGCAACTAAAAGAATAAAGTACCTAGGAATAAATTTGATCAAGGAGGTGAAGGACTTATACAATGAAAACTGTAAGACATTACTGAGGGGCTGGCCCCATGGCCGAGTTTAAGGCCACATGCTCCACTTTGGTAACTCAGGGTTTCTCCAGTTCAGATCCTTGGTGCAGCCATAGCACCACTCATTAGGCCATGCTGAGGTGGCATCCCACATGCCACAACTAGAAGGACCTGCAACTAAAATATACAACTATGTATTGGGGGGTTTTGGGGAGGAAAAGCAGGAAAAAAAGATTAGCAACAGTTGTTAGCTCAAGTGCCAATCTTTAAAAAGCAAAAGACATTACTGAAAGCAATTGATAATGACATAGAGAGATGGAAAGAGATTCCATGCACATGGATTGGAAGAATAAACATAGTTAAAATGTCCGTACTACCCAAGGCAATCTACAGATTCAATGCAATCCCAATCAGAATCCCAATGACATTCTTCACGGAAATAGAACAAAGAATCCTAAAATTCATATGGGGCAACCAAAGGCCCCGAATTGCTAAGGCAATCCTAAGAAGAAAAGAACAAAGCTGGAGTCATCACAATCCCTGAGTTCAAAACATACTACAAAAACAGGCACACAGATCACTGGAACAGGACTGAAAGCCTAGAAATAAAATCCCACATCTACAGACAGCTAGTCTTCAACAAAGGTGCCTAGAACAGACAATGGAGAAAAGATAGTCTCTTCGATAAATGATGTTTGGCAAACTGGACAGCCACATGCAAAAGAATGAAAGTAGACCATTATCTCATGCCATACACAAAAATAAACTCAAAATGGATCAAAGACCTAAAGATAAGTCCTGAAACCATAAAACTCCTGGAAGATAATAGAGGTAGTATGCTCTTTGACATCAAACTTAAAAGGATATTTTCAAATACCATGTCTTCTCAGACAAGGGAAATAAAAGAAAAAATAAACAAGTGGGACTTCATCAGGGTAAAGAGCTTCTGAAAAGCAAAAGAAACTAGGATCAAAATAAAGAGACCAACCCACAAACTGGGAGAAAATATTTGCAAATCATATATCTGACAAAGTGTTAATCTCCATAATGTATAAGGAACTCACACAACTGAATAATAAAAAAACAAACAGCCTGATCAAAAAATGGGCAGAGGATATGAACAGACATTTTTCCAAAGAATATATACAGATGGCCAATAAACTCATGAAAAGATGTTCAACATCAGTGATCACCAGGGAAATGCAAATCAGAGCTACCCTAAGATACCACCTCATGCCTGTTAAAATGGCTATAATCACTAAGACTAAAAATAAAAAATGTTGGATAGGATATGGAGTAAAGGGAACCCTCATACACGCTGGGGGAATGCAAACTGGTGCAGCCACTAAGGAAAACAGTATGGAGATTCCTCAAACAACTAAAAATAGAAGTACCATGTGACCCAGCTAGCTCACTACTAGCTATCTACCTAAACAACTTGAAATCAGCAATGCAAAGTAACATATGCACCCCTATGTTCATTGCAGCACTATTCACAATAGCCAAGACATGGAAACAATCCAAGTGCCCATCGACTGATGATTGGATAAAGAAGATGTGGTATATATATACAATGGAATAGTACTCAGCCATAAAAAAAGGACAAATTCACCCCATTTGCAACAACATAGAAGGACCTGGAGGGAATTATGCTAAGTGAAATAAGCCAGACTGAGAAAGACAAACACCAGATGATTTCACTCCTATGTGGAATATGAACAGACACAGGGACAAACAACACAGTGAAGTGGTTACCAGGGGAAAGGGGGCAGAGGGAGTGAAGGGGAACACTTATTTGGTGACAGTAAAGAAATAATGTACAACTGAAATCTCACTTTGATGCAAACTATGATGAACTCAATTTAAAAAATTACAGTAAAAAATGGGCAGAGGATATGAACAGACATTTTTTTGAAGAAGATACACAGATGGGCAACAGGCACGCGAAAAGATGTTGAACATCACTAATTATTGGGGAAATGAAAATCAAAACTACAGTGAGATATCACCTTACACCCATCAGAATGGCTATAATTGACAAGACAAGAAATAACAAGTGTTGGAGAGGATGTGGAGGGAAGGAAACTCTCATACACTGCTGGTGGGAATGCAAACTTGTCCAGCTACTGTGGAAGTAGTACAGAGATTCCTCAAAAAGGTAAAAATAGAAATATCATATGATCCAATGATTCCACTTCTGGGTATTTATCCAAAGAACATTAAAACACTAATTTGAAAAGATATTTGTATTCCTATGTTCATTGCAGCATTATTCACAACAGCCAAGACTTGGAAGCAACCAAGTGCCACCAATTGATAAAGAGGATGTGCCATATATATATATGTACAACAGAATACTACTCAGCCATAACAAAGATGAAATCATGCCATTTTTGACAACAGGGATGGACTTTGAGGGTGTTATGCTAAGCAAAATAAGTCAGATGGAAGAAGACAAATACCATGTTATATCACTCATATGTGGAAGATAAACAAATAAACACATAGATAAAGAGAACAGATTGGTGGTTACCAGAGAAGAAGGGGGTGGAGGGGGGATGAAAGGGGTAAAGGGGCACATATGTATAGTGACAGATGGAAACTAGACTTGTGGTGGTGAACATGATGCAGTCTATATAGAAGCTGAAATATAATGATGTGAACCTGAAATTTACACCAAAATTGGTTTAAACCAATGTGACCTCAGTAAAAAAAATTACAGCAGATTCAAAGTCATCCCTATAGTAAAGTTATTCTCAAAAGCAGTCACATTCTGACTTTATCTTCCTCAGATGAAGAGAAAGAGGCGAGGTTGTCACTAGCCAAAAGGAACTCCACACCCAGGGCAACTCAATGAGGATAGGTGGGTGGGCAGGGATTAGAGGCAAAAGCCAGAGGTAAAATCTTAGCCTAATGCTCTGATTTCCAGTGCTGAAGAAGGCCAGCCACTCCTCCAGAGTCCCTTTTAAATCAGAGCTTACTATAGCCAGGGAATCAGCCACCATTACTTGTGTTTGGCAGAGACTCAAAGACAAGCAGGGGTAAAGCTTTACAGTGGTGTCAAACTTTACAAACAGAAACCAGTTTAAGAGGCAAAGCATTTATTTGGGATAAAAGTATTGCAATTCTGGGAGCATAGATTCAGGTATAAACCCAAACAGTGTTCCTCTGGGGAATAAAAGTCAGGGGCTTTTAAAGGTAAAGAAAGGAGGTTCTATTACAAAGCATTTTAATTGGCATTGGAGGCAGAGAGCTAGTCTTGGCTAAACATTGATTGACTATTGATTTTATCTTTTGAAAGTCCAAAAACTTCAGTCTTTGTTACCAGGATGTCTGTTCTTCTGCTGATTTCTCAAGCAAGTGCTTATAAAACAATTTCCATTTTGATCCAGTCCAAAGGTTTGGCCCTGTCCAAGGTTCAAGTCAGAAAGACAGTTTTGCTGGAAAGGTAGCTCTGACTTCATTTTAAAATGACTCCATTATTGTCAATTTTGACATTTTCCCCTTTAGATCATGACCTTTCTTTGAAAGCATCACTGATCAACTATTTGAAAGCATTGATGATCAACTATTGGAAAGTATTGCTGATCAGCCATCAAAGAATTTTTGGTCCTGCATCACCAGGAAGACTCATTCCCAATATGTCATGTCCCAGGCAAGAGGGAAAGTGGTTTCCTTAAGAGCCTTAGGCCACATTTGAGCAACAAGAATGAGAAAATAGAGCAGGCTTACCATCTCAAAGTTCCTCAGGTGAAGGCTCATAAGCCTTAGCAATCATTTCAAAGCACTCAGTGACCATTAACCCAATGGTACTTTTATAGAATTGAGCTGTGCAGAAGACTCAAAGTTTTACAACAGTGAGAATCTCTATAATAAACAAAATGTTAAGTCCAAATTTTGAGAAGAGATCTGAACCAGCTGGCAATTCCCAAGCTAAGGAGATCAAA
>NC_060283.1:9896582-9927786 GCF_021613505.1 Equus quagga | reverse complement strand
TGTTCCACATAGGTCTTTCTGCCAAGTACAAATGAAAATATACCCTAAGGGAGCACAAATCATAGTCATTATAATGAAATTGACTAAACCAAGGATTTGATAGTTTAGGCAAGGAGTTCTTAGCACATGGAATTAGAGGAGGAATGGCAGAGATATTGGTAAATGTACTAAAAGATTCTCTAGATTCATGCTCAGAACAAGGCTTCTGATGATAAACCCAACAGTCAGATCATTGTCTTTCCAAGAAAGAGAGGGAGAAAATAAGGTAAGAAGCAACATTAAGTAAATGGGGCACAGGCCTGGTCAGACCATCTGGGGAAAGCACTCTGTCTCAGATGTTGGTTGCTTCTCTTCCTAGTCAGTTTGATTTGGAAGCCTCCAGAATTTGTGCAGGACCAGAAGTCAAGAAGAGCCTTCTTGAGCTGTGAGACATATCTCCAACATTAAATGCCTTCAAGTTCTACAGCAGTGTCAGTGGTTAGGAGCCCTTGGTAAGGTGCTTTCCAATGGTGCTTGAGGACTTTCTTCCTCTGATGATGCTTCCAGAATACCCAATCACCAGGCTCTAGACTGTGACCAACAGGATTCTTTAGATTAGAATCCAATAAAGCTTCCTTAACATGTTGATGATAGACTTGAGTATATGACATTAGAAATTTAATATAGTTGGTCACACCAGCAGAAAACTAGAATCTAATATCCGCAAAGGTGCAAACATAATATTTTCTCTCCAAAATTACATTCAATTTTTCCCCCAAAATAATGACAGTAAAACTAATTTATTTCTATTAAAATCATGGCCTGACTAAATGAAAATAAGAATACTCCTCACTGGGAGTTTCTGAATTCTGGAGGGATCAGGTAGAAGGAAAAAGAAAATGTTTCATCTTTGTTCACAAAAGTATATCTTACCGAATTATTGATAGCTTAAGACAAAAGATTTCTTTAAATCTGGAAAAACAAACATTAGGGCATCCTGCTCAGTTCATGTAGTCCCAAGTAATTAATATTTGTTCTTGATCTTTTGTTAGCAGTTTTATGAAGCCATTAGTTTATCCATTAGAGTTCTATAATTTGTTACCCCATTCAGTTTTATGATCTGAAAGTTTATCAAAAAACTGTATTCTAGAGTAAATGTCAGAGTCCTTATCATGAATCTCACTGAAGATGAAACATATTTGCAAAAGCGTCAGTGAAAACAATAACTGAAAATTACAGAAGCCTTAAAATGGCATGGTTAAAAATCTGATTGCAATGCAATTAACATCATTCAGAATGGAAGGAGAGATAAAAAGTTTCTCAGACAAGCAAAATTAAAGGACTTTGTCACCAAGAAACTAGTTTTACAAGAAATGTTAAGGGACTTATTTAAGTGAGAAAGAAAATACCACAAATATGAATAAGAAAATTATTTTTAAAAAGGCAATAAAACCACTGGTAAAGGCAAAAATACAGTAAAGGTAGCAGATCAACCACCTATGAAGATAATATGAAGGTCAAAAGACAAAAGTACTCAAATTACCTACTTCAATGATAAGAGGATAATGGATACACACACACAAAATAACAGGTTATATATGATATCAAAAACATAAAATGTAGGAGGAGAGGAGTAAAAGAGTAGAGCTTTTAGAAAGAGGTCAAACTAAAGAGACCCTCAACTCAATATAGATTGCTATATATGTAGGTTGCTACATATAAACCTCATGGTAATCACAAACCAGAAACCTATAATAAATACACAAATAACTAAGAGAAAGGAACCTGGACATTATACTAATGAAAGTCATCAAATCACAATGGAAGAGAGTAAGAGAAGAAAGGAGCAGAGAAGAATTATTAAAACACCTAGAAAAATAGTAACAAAGTGGCAATACATACATACTTATCAATAGCTACTTTAAATGTCAATGAACTAAACACTCCAATCAAAAGACATAAGGTAGCCGACTGAAGAAAAACAAGACCCATATATATATATATGCTGCCTACAAGAGACACACTTCAAACCTAAAGACACTCACAAACTGAAAGTGAAGGGATGGAAAAAGACACTCCATGCAAATGACAAAGGAAAGAAAACTGAGTTAGCAATACTTAGACAAAAGAGACTTTAAAACAAAAACTGTAACAAGAGACAAAGAAGGGCACTACATAATGATGAAAGGAGCAATCCAACAAGAGGATCTTACACTTGTAAATATCTATGCCCCCAACACAGGAGCACCTAAATATATAAACCAATTATTAACAGACATAAAAGGAGAAATAGACAGTAAGAAAATAATAGTAGGGGACTTTAACACTCCACTTACACCAATGGATAGACCATCCAAACAGAAGATCAATAAAGAAACGTTGGCCTTAAAAGGTACATTAGGCCAGATGGATTTAGTAGGTATACATAGAACATTCCATCCAAAAACTGCAGAATACACATTATTTTCAAATGGACACAAAACATTCTCCAGGATTGATCACATATTAGGCGACAAAACAAGTCCCAATAAATTTAAGAATATCAAAGTAATACCAACCATCTTTTTTGACCACAAATATATGAAACTAGAAATCAACTATGGGAAGAAAATAAGAAAAGCCACAAATATGTGGAGATTAAACAAACTGCCACTGAACAATGATTGGGTCAATGAGACATCAAAGGAGAAACAAAACAATACCTGGAGACAAAGGAAAATGAAAATACAACATGCCAAAATCTATGGGATACAGGAAAAGTGGTTCTAAGAGGGAACTTTATAGCAATATAGGCCTATCTCAATAAACAAGAAAAATCTCAAATAAACGATTTAAGTGCATCCAAAGGAACTGAAAAAATAAGAACAAACAAAGCCCAAAATAAGTAGAAGTAAGGAAATAATAAAAATAAGAGCAGAAATAAATGAAATAGAGACTAGCAAAAAGTCAGTGCAACCAAGAGCTAGTTCTATGAAAAGAAAATTGACAAAACTTTAGCTAGACTCACCAAGAAAAAAAAAGAGGGAAGTCTCAAATTAATAAAATCAGAAATGAAAAAGGAGAAATTACAATGGACACCTCAGAAATACAAAAGATTATAAGAAAATACTACAAAAAGCTATATGCCAACAAATTGGACAATCTAGAAGAAGTGGATAAATTCTTAGAATCATACAACCTTACAGAAAAGAATCAAGAAGAGGTAGAGAATTTGAGCAAACAAATCACCAGTAAGGAAATCAAAACAGTAATCAAAAATCTCCCAAAAAATAAAAGTCCAGGACCAAATGGCTTCTCTGGTGAATTCTACAAAACATTCAAAGAAGATTTAATAACTATCCTTCTCAAACTCTCTGAAAAAATTGAAGAGGATGGGAGCCTTCCTAACTTCCTAATGAAGCCAACATTACCCTGATACCAAAGCCTGACAAGGACAACACACAAAAAAGAATTATACAGGCTAATATTACTGATGAAGATTGATGCAAAAATCCTCAACAAAATGCTAGCAAATCGAGTACAATACATTAAAAAGATCATCCACTATGATCAAGTGGGATTTATTCCAGGGATGCAGGGATGGCTCAACATCCACAAATTAATCAACGGGACACACCATATTAACAACATGAAGAATAAAAATCACATGATCATCTCAATAGATGCAGAGAAAACATTTGACAAGATATAGCATCCATTTATGACAAAAAACTCTGAATAAAATGGGTATAGAAAGAAAGTACCTCAAGATAATAAAGGCTATATATGACAAACACACAGCCAATAACCTTCTCAATGGAGAAAAACTGAAAGCTACCCCTCCAAGAACAGGAACCAGACAAAGATGCCCACTTTCACCACTCTCATTTAACATAGTATTGGAAGTCTTAGCCAGAGCAGTCAGACAAGACAAAGAAAGAAAAGGGAACTAAATTGAAAAGGAAGAAGTGAAACTGTCATTATTTGTAGGTGACATGGTTTTATATATAGAAAACCCTAAAGAATCCACAAAAAAACTTTTATAAATAATGAAAGAATACAGTCAAGTTGCAGGATAAAAAAAATCAACATACAAAAATCAGTTGCGTTTCCATACACTAACAACGAAGTAGTAGAAAGAGAAATTAAGAATACAATCCCATTTACACTTGCAAAAAAAAGAATAAAATATCTAGCAATAAACTTAACCAAAGAGGTGATAGATCTGTACACTGAAAACTATAAAAGATTTTTGAAAGAAATTGAAGAATATAAAAAGAAATGGAAAGATATTCTGTGCTTTTGGATTGAAAGAATTAAGATAGTTAAAATATCCATACTTTCTAAAGCAATCTACTGATTCAATGCAATCCCTCTCAAACTTTCAATAACATTTTTCAGAGAAATAGAACAAAGAATCCTAAAATTTATGTGGAAGAACAAAAGACCCTGAATAGTCAGATATTTCTCTGAGACTTTCTTCATTTCTTTTCAGCGTTAGTTCTCTCTCCTCCTCCATCTGAAGCATTTCTATAGTTCTGTTCTCTATATTACTGATTACTTCCTTCTTGATATCAGTCCACTGTTCAGGGAATCCATATTCTTCTTGATCTCATCTATTTTGTTTTTCATCTCCAATACTTCTGATTCTTTCTTCTTTATAGTTTCAATCTCTTGGTGAAGTAACTCCTGAAATCATTGAACCGTCTATCTACATTTCTTTTAACTCATTGAGTTTTTAATGATTAGCTATTTTGAATTCTTTGTCATTTAGATTATAGATTTCTGTGTCTTCAGGATTGATTTTTGGGTACTTGTGACTTTTTTTCTGGTCTGGATATTTAACATATATTTTCATACTGCTAGATGGTGTGAATTTGTGCTTCCACAATGTGGTAGAATTTGATTGCCTCTTCAACTTGTTGCCACTGGTTGGGAGGTCAAGAGCTGTATGTTCTGAGACCACTACAATCCACAGCACAGGTCCCAGACACTGAACTGGGGTGGCAGGTGGAGGGGAGAGACAATTTCTCCTGCATGCTCTTGGGGGCTTCTCATTCTGTCCTCACTGTCTGCCCTCCTGGGGTGTTAGCTTGATGAAGATACCCCTGAGATAGCTAGTCACCCCTGTGTGGGGTTTTCAACTGGACTGTGAGGGACCTTGGACATCAATGGTGTTTCAGGGAGGGCCACCACCCCTTCTTCCCTTTCCTGTCAGAAGCCACATGCAATCCCTGGGTCACTGCCCTTTGGGGTGGAAGAGAAGCTTTCTCTTGCCTCATTCCACTTCCTTGGTGGGGGGTGCTCCAGCCTCTCCACCTCCTGACATATGGCTGCGTGGTTCTCTTAGATGTCTTTTGTGTTGTGTAGATGTCCTTTGTTGGAAAATGAATGGCCTTTTCATTGTATTTTTGGGGAGAGCGTTTACAAGGATAGCTCACTCTGCCATGCCTCTGATGTCACTCTCAGCTCATGGTCCTGAACCTGCCCCACCACAGAGTCCTCAGACATAACTGGGTCCTTGGGGATCACTTCTGGATTCCTGAAATGACCCTTTTATCACTGTATAGTGACCTTTGTCTCTTATGACAGTTGTTGGCTTAAAGTCTATTTTATCTGAAATAAGTATGACCCATCCTGCTCTCTTTGGGTTCCCACTGGCATGGAATATCTTTTTCCATTCCTTTGCTTTCAGCCTGTGTGTGTCCTTAAATACAAAATGAAGTTCCTGTACACAGCATTTGGTTGATTCTTTTTTTTAAAATCCATCAGCCACACTATGTCTTTTGACTGGAGAGTTTAATCCATTTAGCATCAAAAGTAATTATTGTTAACTAATTTATTACCATGGCGATGATGTTCATTGTTTTCTCTCTGATTGTCATTGTATTGTCCATATTGCCCTCTCCTGTGGTTATTCATTGTGATTTATTGATTTTTCTGCAGCAATTTGCTTTGATCCCTTTTTCTTTTTTGAATCTTCTATAAGTAATGTCTTTCTGGTTACCATGAAGCTTACTAAAGCACTTTATAGTTGTAACAGTCTATTTGAAACTTATAACTTAGTTTTGATTGCATATCTAAACTCTTCACTTTTCCTTCTAACTCCTCACCCTTTATATTATGGAAATCACACTTTACCTCTTTTTGCACTTTGTATCCCTTACCTGTATGTATTTATACTTAATTTTAATACTTTTGACTTTTAAATTTTATACTAGAATTAAAAGTGATTTACACGTGATCATTAGATCATAACAATCTTCTGTATTTGTGTATAAATTTACCTTTACCCATGACTTTTATACTTTCAAATGCTTTTATGTTGCTGTTTAGCATCTTCTTGTTTCTATAGGTAAAATTCTTTTTAGCACTGTTTGTAAGATAGATTGAGTGGTGATGAAGTCCGTCAGCTTGTGTTCGTCTAGGAAAGTCTTATCTATCTTTTCTGTTTCATAAGCATTTGAAACTTTATTGTAAGAACCACTTTAAAGAACTGAGTGTTTTGAAGCAGGGGCTTCAAAAGAGCTGCCCTACATGTTGGTTTTAAACCTTTTCTTTGTCAATTGTCAGTTCATCTCATACAGTTTCTCATCCTCAGCCATATGACCAATAATGTGTTTCTACTCTTTCATCACATGACTGTTGAAATTATATGTACACAGCAGCAAAATTGGTTTTGCATATTGTTTCTAATTTTCTTATGATAATTTCTTAAATATAGACTTGTTGAATAATTCCCTTCCTTTTTTAGGGATAGTTTTGATTGGTGTGGTATCCTTGGTTGGCTGTGTTTTCATTCAGGACTTTGAATCATCCCACTCTCTTCTGGCCGGCAAGGTTTCTGTTGAAACACCTACTTATAGTCTGATGGGACATCCTTGTACGTAGTGAGCTGCTTTTCAACTGGCAGTTTCAAAATTCTATTTGTTTTTGATTTTGACAATTTGATTATAATGTGCCTCAGTGTAGATTTCTTCAGTCCATCTAAATGGGCTTCTTTGGGCTTCATGAAACTGGATGTATATTTATCTCCACAGATTCAGAACAATAACAGCCATTATTTCTTTCATGAAATTTCTACCCAGAGTAATTTCAGAGTACTGGGCCTACACTCTCATTCAGTGGTCTATAGACCAGCAATGAACACCTGAGGCTAAGGGTCGGTGTCTGGAATGATAACCTTGTCAGTGTGCATTTTCTCCATGAATCTCCTCACACAATCCGTGCTGGGCTCAGGATCCATTTACCCCCAGTGTCCCTTGCACTGAAACAGTGCTCCAGACCTCTGATTCCACAACACTTCCTCCAGCCTTAATTAAGATTCTCAGATCCATCCATGCCCATGACAGGAAATTTTCCTCCCACTGGGGACTTCCCAATGGGATATGTGTTCCACTAACAATGTATGGAAGTAATCTCCTCCATCAGCCAAGACACTGAGTATTGTGTATGTTCAGTTTTTACCCATTTGTGTCTTGACTAATTGGGATTTTCCCTGGGGAAGTCAGAAGTCACTAGTGATGACCCCACTAAGCAAACTGACATCTCTCTGTTTTCCCCACCTTAGCCACCTTGGAGTCTTGTTTTTTTAAGTTAATTTTTATTGAGTTTATGATAACTTACAATCTTGTGAAATTTCAGTTGTACATTATTGTTTGTCAGTTGTGTTTTAGGTGCACCCCTTCACCCTTTGTGCCCACGCCCTAGCACCTCTTTCCCCTGGTAGCCACTGATCTGTTCTCTTTGTCTACATGTTTAACTTCCTCATATGAGTGGAGTCACACAGAGATTGTCTTTCTGTATCTAGTTTATTTCACTTAACATAATTCCCTCAAGGTCTATCCATGTTGTTGTGAATGGGACAATTTTATTCTTTTTTATGGCTGAGTAGTATTCCATTGTGTATATATACCATATCTTCTTTATCCAATCATCAGTTGATGGGCAGTTAGGTTGCTTCCACGTCTTTGCTATTGTACATAATGCTGCAATGACCACAGGGGTGCATGGGACTTTTGGAATTGCTGATTTCAAGTTCTTAGGATAGATACCCAGTAGTGGGATAGCTGGGTCATATGGTATTTCTATTTTGAATTTTTTGAGAAATCTCCATACTGTTTTCCATAGTGGCTGCACCAGTTTGCATTCCCACCAGCAGTGTATGAGGGTTTCTTTTTCTCCACAACCTCTCCAACATTTGTTACTTTTAGTTTTGGTTATTTTTGCCATTCTCATGGGTGTAAGGTGGTATCTTAGAGTAGTTTTGATTTGCATTTCCCTGACGATCAGTGATGGTGAACATCTTTACATGTTCCTATTGGCCACCCATATATCTTCTTTGGAGAAATGTCTGATTGTGTCTCCTGCCCATTTTTCAATTTGGTTGTTTGATTTTTTGTTGTTCATTGTGTGAGTTCTTTACATATTATGGAGATTAATGCTTTGCCACATATATGACTTGCAAATATTTTTTCCCAATTAGTGGCTTGTTTTTTTTGTTTCAATCCTGTTTTCCCTTGCCTTGAAGAAGCTCTTTAGTCTGATGAAGTCCCATTTGTTTATACTTTCTATTGTTTCTCTTGTCTGAGAAGACATGGTGTCTGAAAAGATCCTTCTAATACTGATGTCAAAGAGTGTACTGCCTGTACTTTCTTCTAGAAGCCTTATGATATCAGGTCTTACCTTTGAGTCTTTGATCCATTTGAGTTTACTTTTGTGAGTGGTGAAAACGAATGGTCAATTTTCATTCTTTTACATGTGGCTTTCCAGTTTTCCCAGCACCATTTGTTGAAAAGGCTTTCTTTTCTCCATTGTATGCCCTCAGCTCCTTTGTCAAAGATTAGCTGTCCATAGGTGTGTGGTTTTATTTCTGGGCTTTCAATTCTGTTCCCTTGATCTGTGCACCTGTTTTTGTACCAGTCTCATGCTGTTTCGATTACTGTAGCTTTGTAGTATGTCTTGAAGTCAGGGATTGTGATGCCTCCAGCTTTGTTCTTTTGTCTCAGGATTGCTTTAGCAATTTTGGGTCTTTTCTTGCCCCATATGAATTTTAGGATACTTTGTTCTATTTCTGTGAAGAATGTCATTGGGATTCTGATTGGGATCATGCTGAATTTGAGGATTGCTTTAGGTAGTATGGACACTTTAGCTACGTTTATTCTTCCAATCCACATGCATGGAATGTCTTTCCTTCTCTTTACATCCTCATCAATTTCCTTCAGGAAAGCCTTGTAGTTTTCATTGTATAGGTCTTTCACTTCCTTAGATAAATTCACCCCAAGGTATTTTATTCTTTTTATTGCAATTGTGAACAGTATTGTGTTCTTGAGTTCTTTTTCTGTTAGTTCATTATTAAAGTATGGAAATGCTACTGATTTATGTAAGTTGATTTTATACCCTGCAACTTTGCTGTCATTGTTGATCATTTCTAAAACTTTTCTGATGGATTCTTTGGGGTTTTCTATATATAAGATCATGTCATCTGCAAACAGCAAGACTTTCACTTCTTCCCTCCCTATTTGGATTCCTTTCTCTTCCCTAATTGCTCTGGCCAAAATCTCCAGTACTATGTTGAATAAGAGTGACGATAGAGGGGAGCCTTGTCTCATTCCTGTCCCCAGGGGGATGGTGCTCAGTTTTTGCCCATTGAGTATGATGTTGACTGTGGGTTTATCATGTATTGCCTTTATTATGTTGAGGTAATTTCCTTCTATCCCCATTTTGTTCAGAGTTTTTATCATAAATGGTTGTTGGATCTTGTCAAATGCTTAATCTGCATCTATTGAGATGATCATGTGGTTTTTATTCGTCAGTTTGTTGATGTGGTGTATCACATTGATTGATTTGCAGATGTTGAACCATCCCTGTGTCCCTGGTATGAGTCTCACTTGATCATGATGTATGATCCTTTGGATGTATTGCTGAATTCGGGTTTCCAAAATTTTGTTGAGAATTTTTGCATCTATGTTCATCAGCGATATTGGCCTGTAGTTCTCCTTTTTCATGCTGTCCTTTTCAGGCTTTGGTATCAGCGTGATGTTGGCCTCATAGAATGTGTTAGGAAGTGTTCCATCCTCCCTAATTTTTTCGAATAGCTTGAAAAGTATAGGTATTAGTTAGATCTTCTCTGAAAGTTTGGTAGAATTCCCAAGGAAAGCCATCTGGTCCTGGGGTTTTATTCTTTGGGATACTTTTGATTGCTGTTTCAATCTCTTTCCTTGTGATTGGTCTATTCAGATTGTCTGCTTCTTCTTGACTTAGCTTCGGGAGATTGTAAGAGTCTAAGAATTTATCTATTTCCTCTAGGTTATCCATTTGGTTGGCATATAGTTTTTCATAGTATTCTCTTATAATCCGTTGTATTTCTGTGGAGTCTGTTGTTATTTCTCCTCTTTCATTTCTGATTTTGTTTATTTGAGCTTTCTCTCCTTTTTTCTTTGTAAATCTGGCTAGGGGTTTGTCAATTTTATTTATCTTCTCAAAGATCTAGCTCTTTGTTTCACCGATCCTTTCTACTGCCTTTTTTGTTTTAATAGCGTTTATTTCTGCTCTGATTTTTACTATTTCTCTCCTTCTGCTGACTTTGGGCTTTGTTTGTCCTTTCTCTTATTCAGTTAGGGGTAATTTGTGATTGCTTATTTGGGGTTTTTCTTGTTTGTTAAGGTGTGCCTGTATTGTGATGAATTTCCCTCTTACTACAGCTTTTGCTGTATCCCATATGAGTTGGTATGGCATGCTATCATTTTCATTTGTCTCCAGTTATTTTTTGATTTCTTCTTTAATTTCTTAATGATCATTGCTTGTTCAGTAGCATGTTGTTTAGTCTCCATATCTTGGTCTCTTTCTCAGCTTTTTTCTTGTAATCATTTTCTAGCTTTATAGCATTATGATCAGAGAAGATTCTTGTTATTATTTCAATTTTTTTTTAATTTACAGAGGCTTACCTTGTTTCCCAACATATGGTGTATCCTTGAGAATGTTCCGTGCACACTTGAGAAGAATGTGTATTCTGCTGTTTTTGGATGCAGTGCTCTATATATGTCTATTAAGTCCAACTGTTTTAGCTTGTCATTTAATTCCACTGTTATTGATTTTCTGTCTGGATGATCTGTCCAATGATGTGAGTGAGGTGTTGTGGTCCCCCACTATTATTGTGTCATTTTTGACATCTTCTTTTAGGTTTGTTAATAGTTGCTTTATGAACTTTGGTGCTCCTGTGTTGGGTGCATAGATGTTTATAATCATTATTTCTTCTTGATGTAGTGTCCCTTTGATCATTCTATGCTGACCCTCTTTATCTCTCTTTACCTGCCTTATTTTGAAATCTACTTTGTCTGATATAAGTATTGTGACACTGGCTTTCTTTTGTTTGCCATTAGCTCGGAGTATCATCTTCCACCCCTTCACTCTGAGCCTGTATTTGTCATTGGAGCTGAGGTGTGTATTCTGAAGGCAACAAATTGTTGGATCTTGTTCTTTAATCCATCTTGCCACTCTGTGTCTTTTTATTGGAGAGTTCAATCCATTTATATTGAGGGTGATTATTGATGTATGAGGGCTTAATGCTGTCATTCTGTCCCTCTTTTTCTGGTTTTCCTGCATTTCCTTTTTTTCTTGTCCTGTGTGTTTTGGTCTACCCATTGACTTCTGCGATTTCTTATGCTGTGTTTCTTAGCTTTTTCCTTATTTATTTTTTGTGGCTCTGTTCTGTTTTTCAGTTTAGTGGCTACCCTGAAGTTTGTATTCAGAATCTTGTGCATAACATAGTCCATTTTCTGGTGCCCTCTTATTTCCTTAGCCTAAACTGATTCAGTCCATTTCCTCCTCCCCTCCTAAGTTATTATTTTCATGTCTTATTCCAACTTGTGTTGTGAGTTTGTCGTTAAAGTGACAAGATTGTCTTTGTTTTTGGTGTTTTCCTTCCCTTTATCCTAATACTATAGTTGAATATTTACTATCCTATTCTAATTCTATTTGTCTCCTTACTCTGTGTTTTATGACCCATTTCTCCTTTTTTTTCTTTTTCAGGTATGAGGACCTCCTTGAGGATTTCTTGAGGTGGGGGGGGGTGGTCTCAGGCTGTGAAGTCCCTTAGCTTCTGTTTATCTGGGAAAGTTTTAATTTCTCCCTCATATCTGAAGGATATTTTTGCTGGATAGAGTATCCTTGGCTGAAGATTTTTATCTTTCAAAATTTTGAATATGTCATTCCACTCTCTCCTAGCTTGTAAGGTTTCTGCAGAGAAATACACACAAAGTCTGACAGGGGTTCCTTTGTAGGTTATTTTCTCCTGCCTTGCTTCCCTGAGTATTCTTTCTTCATCATTCATTTTTGCCAGTTTTACTACTATATGCCTTGCAGTAGGTCTTTTTACATTGACATATCTAGGAGATCTGAACACTTCCTCCACACACATATCTCTCTCATTCCCTCGATTTGGGTTGTTCTCTGCTATTATTTCTTTGAGCACACTTTCTACTTCCTTCTCCTTTTCTTCACCTTCTTGGATACCTATAATTCTCATGTTGCATTTTCTCATTGAGTCGGCTATTTCTCAGAGGTTTTCTTCGTTCCTTTTCAGTCTTAATTCTCTCTCTTCCTCTGTCTGGAACCATTCAGCCTGTCTATCTTTGATTATGCTGATTTTCTCCTCTATGGTGTCCACACAGGCATTCAGGGAATCCGTATTTTGTTTTATCTGATCCATTGTATTTTTCATCTCTAATATTTCTTTATTTTTTTAAGATTGGCACCTGGCCTAACAACTGTTGACAATCTTTTTTCTTTTCTGCTTTATCTCCCCAAAACCCCCCTGTACACAGTTGTATATCTTAGTTGCAGGTCCTTCTAGTTGTGGGATGTGGGATGCCACCTCAACATGGCCTGACGAGTGGTGCCATGTCCGCATCCAGGATCTGAACCCTGGGCCGCCACAGTGGAGTGTGCGAACTTAACCACTCGGCCACGGAGCCAGCCCCGTCTCTAGTATTTCTGATTGACTCATCTTTATAGTTTCAATCTCTTTTGTGAAGTAACTCCAGAACTTGTTGTATTGTTTCTCTATATTTTCTTTTATCTCATTTAGTTTTTTGATGATAGCTATTCTGAATTCATTGTCACTTAGTTTTCTTATTTCCAAGTCCTCAGGACATAATTCAGTGTTTTTATTGTTTTCCTTCTGGTCTGGAGCTTTTATGAATTGTTTGATGCTAGAAGAACGATTTTTCCACATAGTGATATTATGCAGTTGCAGTTACAGCCTATCCACACTGGATGGGGGTTGACAGCCACGTATTCTGACCCCTCTGCCTTCAGCCAAGAGGGCGAGGAACAGCATGGGTTGGGGGGGCACTTTGTCTTGCACGTGGACCCCAGTTTACCAATCAGCTCTGGCTATCTGGTCTCCTGGGGTTTGGGCTTGATGGGGTCACCCCCATGCACAAGCATTTTCCCTGTTAGAGGGCTTCCCTCTAGGTTGCAGGGGCCCTAGGGTGTCCTGGTTGATCCTGAGGATGTGCAGCCCCTCCCCAACTCTTTCCCTCACAGTGCCTCCCATGGCAGCAATCCCAGTTTTTAGAGGAAGGAGTGAAGTTCTCTCTTACCCCGTTCCAGCTCCTCTGAGGGGGGCTCCAGCCTCTCTGCCCTCCATCCTTTGGCTGTGTGGGTCTCTGAGGATTCCTGTGCTAATAGGATAATTCTTTTGGAATATGGTTGCTCCTTTTTGTTGTATGTTGGAGGGGAGAGAGTCCCAGTCAAGTGCACTCTGCCATGACACTGACTTCCCACACTGGAGTCTTTTGTGCCTCCTCCCATCACTGAGCCAACACTCCACTGGTCCGTGTGAGTTTCCCAGTGGTCTTCAGGCATGCAATGGGCTGGACTGCTTATACCTCAAATCCTTTTCATACCGTCTCATCACCCTCAAGCTACTTTGAACCCTTCTTCTGGAATGCTCATTCCTTAGGCAGTTTTGGGAGCTTTCAACTACATTGCCCTACCTGGTGGTAAGGTCCATTTTCAACTGCATGGACGTGACATATTTGGCTATGGGAAGTTCCTCAGAGCCCACCTCATAGTTTTGGACCCTCAACCGCCTGCCACTGGGCACAGGGATTCTGCCACTGATGCTTCCTTTTGTGCCCGTCTCCAATATTTCTTTCACACTCCAATCTGCCTGACCATCTGGTAGTTGCTGTGCTGTCAAAACAATCCACCATTGTTCACTTCAACTCTGCATAGTAATGTAGGCACCAACCCCTCTGACAGACACTCTCCACCTTTATCACCAGACAAGTGGTACACTCAGGAAACACATGAACATCTAAACAGGTGCCCTCACTCCCCTGGGGGACCTCAGTGATGTCCCTAGGGTGATGGATGCCAAAGTGGTCAAAGTGCTGAGACTGAGGAGGGGGTGGGACATTCCTGGGCTTGCCAGATGTTGAGGTTTACTTTTGATTCTGTTCTCCTGAGGAGGTACCTCCTTGGTGCTGCCATTACTCAGAATCCTGAGGCCTTCCCTCCCTACTAAACTGGTGACAAGTATAACAGAGAGTGGAAATTTCAGTGACTTCAGCCATTTGTGTGCTTCTCATTCTCCCACACTGGGTCTTCCACTGCTCCATCAAAGCTTCCACTCCTCCCTGGGAAAACACACACACCCCTCATCACATGGGCCAGGGTCCATCTCTGAGCAGATATGATCTTCTGCATATCCTATAGTCCATCTTTAGTGCTTGCATCCAAATCTCTTCTGTTTCCTCTCCCCTTGGGGTCTGAGAGAGAGAGAGAGTGTACTGAGGTCCCCATTTCTTGGGAACAGACAGAGCCAGCATCTCCTTCCTCCCCAGTGTGGATGCACTGAAAGCACCAAGAATGCGCATGGCCCTTGGGTTCTTAATAAATAATAGTGTGTGTGTTTGTATGTATAACATGTGGGATCCTTTAATATCTTCATCCCAGGAAAGGATCCATTTTCCTGGGCCTAACGATGTCACAGATCCTGAGGTTTTTTGGAGAAGAGGGATGGGAGTGTCTCACTATGAGTTTCGGGAGTCAAATATTTGGACCCCTTCTCTGAAATAATATATTAAATATTATATCTTTCAACTTCATTGGTTAAAGATGAATATACCTCACACTGGTTCTTTGGTATAGATGCATTATTACCATAGTGACTTTGGGTTAATATTTTTAAAGAAATGGTAACATTGTTGTGGAACTTTAAAGGTCTTGTGTGCCTATTTCCCTTTACATATTATGCCTGGTGGAAGAGCCAGGCCTGGTGGGAGCTGAATTGTCCTGAGAAAAGGGCAAGGGTCTTCCTGTGTGAGAGGACAGCCTGGGAAGGAAGAGGAACCTGCCAAGGTGTGAGCAGAAGGGGTGGCACTAACTTATCCCTGGTGAGAGGATTGTGGGGACTGAAACTGTAAAGAAAGTTATGAATCAGTGACAACTCACTTGCTTTGCTCCTACAGAACACGTACAGAACACTGCTACAGGACACTCACATTTCCCTCAAAATTTATTGCTGTGTAAAACATTGTGGGAATGAAAGAATGGACCACATTACCACTTGCAGGGACAGGAATGGGGGCATCACACAATGTAAGGGGGCCCCAAAAACATCAGTAATTAGGGTACATAACATTTTAATAAAATATTTTAAAAAATCAAAGTAATGCAATATATCAAATTTTAAAGCCAATACAGGATTCACTCCTGCTTTGCATGAGTCACCTCCCTGGCTGGCTCTGTCCCCAGCCCTGCACACTTGGGTCAGGGACAGAGAGAGCCAAGAGAGGAGCCTCACCATGGAGCACAGGGCTCAGAGTGGAGACGAAGCCTGCAGTGGGTCAGGAACCTGATCAGGACCTAACCAGCAGAACCTCAGTGCCTGAGAGTGTCAGAGACAGTGCTGGGGGAGACAGGGTGATTAGGGAGGAAAGTCACTTTTCCAGAGATAGGATCAAGGTTGAGCTAATGATGGGAAGGAACAAAGGCTTTTCAGATTCTTCAATCCCTGACACATCATATCTTAACAAATATATGTGTGTGTGCACACACATGCGATCTATGAGGCTCTCTCAAGCCTCCATTTTAATCAGGTGACAAAAAAAGAACATAGTTTTGCAGATACTTTATTGAAATGAAAATGTAAATGAGGTTTCAACAGTTGTCTTGCAGTTTTTAGGTCAAAAGCAAAAAAAGAAAGTAAAATTGTGGTTTATAGCAGTTGACAGTCTTTTTCTGACCATTCTCTGTAGTCCTCTGAGCCAAAGGTCTTGTGGAAAGTTAAAATAGTGCACAGTATGCACTATTGTACATTGAATTCTGGAAAACAAACACAGAGAGGTCACTTAGATTTTCAATTCTCTCTTACAAGTTAAAGTTCTGAAAAAGAAACATTCTTCCTCCTTGTTTTCCTGGGTTTGTCCACACACATCTGAAATCCAAGAAAGTTATTGCTGGAAATAGCACTAACTATGAAGAAGGGGATCTTTTTTGCTGATCGTTCCTACAAGTTAGTGGCTTCTTGACAATCAGATGTGTTTTACTTTGATAGAAAATGTGTGCATGTGTGAGTGTGTGTATGAGTGTGTATATGCTTGTGTACTGTGGAGCTGAGCATTAGGTAAGAGTTTTCTTGAGTGATCTTTTCCCTCTTTTGTCTTTTTCCTTTATCATTCGCTAAAAATTCCACAAAGAGAGAGAGAAGAATCAACACTGGGACCCTCATGTCTTTCTTGATGTCCAAGTCATCAGACTCACCAACAACAAAATTCAGAGATAAAATGAGGCATGTTCTCCATCGATTTGGCATAATTAGGACCTTGCTTGTCCCTACCCAGTGAGTGAAAAGTGCATCAGAAAAACGGAAATTACCATCATCTTTCTGAAATCGTTCAGAGTTTCGTTTGACTGTTTGAGATAACACTGCTTCAGTTGTATTGCAGCCTTCTCAGTGGCTTCATCCGGTATGAACTCTTGAATGGCTTCTACATATTCAGCTGGAGACAGTTCAGCAGTAATTGTCTTTTCAACCACATCCTCAAGAAGTTGGCAGCCAGATCCTGGATGAGAGCATGCAAAAATGGACTCAATTAGGGAAGTATGAACCCCTTTTGGAGCACAACTATGATGTTTGTCATATTCTTACACTCCAGTAGAAATATACATTCAGAAAGATTATGGTGAATGGTCTTGAGTTCTCAATCCTAGGAGAGTAGACTAAGGATCTGGGATTTCCTTTAAACTGTAAAATATCTACCCTCCCCAACCTTCCTGCCTCCCCAACACAAAGAAGCCCAATATTTTGTAACCACGATTAAGGAGGATGCTCGAGAAATGAGATGCTCTGATTTAGTACCACGTACTCAACATTATCTCATCTTCCTTTGTTCAGAGTCACGTGATGCTTCACTTTTATCATCAGAGCAGCAAGTAGGAGTTCCAAGTATTATAGATGTATTGACTTTAGGATACTGTCCATTAGCTCTATTGACACTAATTATTTTCTGCAAAAAAAATAATGCTCAAATAAATTCTTGTTCATGGTTGATCTGTTGTCACCACTTAGGTTGTGTAGGGAAAAGGGCTCTAGTATTGCACTCACAATAGCCATATTTTCATCCTTGGCTCTGCAACTTTCTATTTAGTTGATCTTGAGCATATCACCTTCCCCACTCAATTATTTTATTGAACTCATAAAGGTTGATAGCATTGTATAAATTCGGGTGTACATTATTATTTATCAGTTTCTGTATAGACAGCTTCATTCTAACCACCAATACTCTAATTTTTATCCATCACCGTACATATGTGCACCCCTACGCCCTTCGCCCACCCCCAACAACCTTCCCATCTGGTAACCACTAATCTGTTCTCTTTATCCATGTGTTTGTTTATCTTCCACAGAGCATATCACCTTTAACACCTCTGCATGTAATTCAGGAACAAATGAGGTAGGATATTAAAAGAGTTTGGTAAATTGAACAAAGCACACCATGTGGCTTATCTATTAGTGAAGATCAGATTCTGGCTGCCAGGGCATTTTCCTCCCTCTGGATCTTCATTACCAGAAGGAGACCTTCAGAGGGTGTGAGCTCTCTCCAATCAGAGTTGATCATGAAGAGACTAGGAGGTAAGGGACATCCCAGTAGGCTCAAATCTATTCCACAAAAGTGTGAAGAGTGGATCCACATTTGGTGTGGGACACTGGGTTATACATGTATGGGACTCTGGGTTACTGATGTACTCTGAGCCTTTTCTCCTGGGAGGTTTCCCATTTCTTTCCACATTGAAAGAATCTCCATGAGTGCCTCTTTCAGGAAACCCAGCTAGAGCCAATGTCAGGGGGCCAGGAAAGCATGTCTTTCCCTCCTCCCACTGAAATACTGAAGTCTAATATTCAAACCTAAGACTCACCCTGGTTTTCATGGAACCTGTGATGATGGGGACATGCTCTGAATAGCATGAGATGCTACATGCTGCTCCATGGTAGAGGAAAAGCCAGTGAGGGATCTACTTTAGCTTTCTAGAATTAATGATAATCTTTTGACCCAGTACACCCAGACACATTATACCGGGCTGTTTTGTACTGGGGTTTGGGGACCAGGAATTCTTCCACAGGGAACTTGATGACAACCTTAAGCCCAAAGCCTGCCCTCCTTGTCAGTACTCACCTGCATAGCAGTAAAGTGGGAAGGCCACCAGCATGAGGACCGTCACCAGCTTCATGATGGAAGCAGCTATTGTTCGCTGGTCTCTGACGTGGCAGGGATGAAGGGACTCACTCTGGTGGGGAGTACCCAGACCTCCTCCTTTTATTCTCCTGGTCACCACTTTAATCCCTCCCATAAATGAGGAAATGTGTCAGATGATAAACTTGGCATTGGGCCTGGAAACGACAGTGAGAATCAACCAGAACCCAGCCAGCCTGTGCTTTTTGTAGAAACCAAGGTGGTGGCGCTTTCTAGACCCCAAACAACTTGAGAAGTGCAATAACAATACAAAACTTTAGGTAAAATTAATGTAAAAGTCCTTTCTAAATAAAAAAGCAAATCACACCATCGTGAACCTGTGTTGTCATCCTCGTGTTCTTTTATTATTACTGTGGTCATCATTCTCGCCTCCTTGTCCTCCTCCTCCTCTTCTTCCTCCACTTCTTTCTCTTGCATTTCTCCTTCTTCTTCAAGGTACAAAAACTTCATGTCATGTGAGTCTGTTCCTGCTAGTTTACCAAGTACTTGGGCTCGTTGCAAGACCACATACCTCCTCCAGGAGGCAGACTTCCCTCACCCATGGACACTTTTCACTCAAGTGCTTGACGTTTCGGCAATAATGTCTCAGCACTCTGAAGGTTGTTTTTGGAAAGAATGTCTCACCTACTTAACTCAATTTCCTAAATTCATCAATTAGAAAACAATGAATTAACTTTGCTTTATTTTTGTTAGCTTTTTAAGATTTTTCTCCCACCGAGTCACAGGATGATGTGAAGTAGAACAGGTGATTGCTTAGGGGAAGCCATGCTGAGTTGTGGAGGGTGATGGGATCTGGGCTCATGCAGGCGTAGGTTTGAATCTTGGATCCAACACCTAATCATGAAGTGTCTTCGGGCAAGTTAAAGCAGTGGTCACTCCAAGCTTCCTTTTCCTCATTTGTAAAATGGCCAGAAACGGTACCATAAATGGTTTTATAAGGAAGACAGACACTCCATATAAAGAGCTTATCACAGGGCTTAAATCTGGGTAATCATGAACAAATGGGAGGTTCCATCGTTCAGCAATAACCATGAGCTTCTCCTGTGACAGGTCCCTGTGCTCTATGCCACAGATTCAGTTGTAGGAACACGTTAGAGGAGGACCTTGCTCTGTGGAGCTTACCTCTTACCAGCGAGGCAACAAGCAAGCCTACCAGTGAGTGAGTGATATCGGACAGTGACTGTGGAAGGAAAAGCAACACAACCCCCAGGGTCAGCATCCTGCATAGAGGTCCAGGCAAAGTTATAGGGGGAGGGACTTTGAAGCTTGGATGAGTGAACAATGATATCCAGGGGAAGATGTCGGGAAGAGTGGTCTAAGCAGAGGGAACAGCAAATACAGAAGCCTGAGAACAGATGGTACTTGGCAAGGTATTGAACTTGTTCCTCTTGGTACCAAGAGAGGGATAGGACAGCCTCATAGGATAGAAACCCACATCAGTTCTAGCAGGGATGATATGAAGGTCATAGGAACTAGAGAAACAGGGTTGGCTTAGGTTAAAGAAAAAAGAAATGGATGAGAGCCAGAGAAATGAGTCAATACCCGTGAATGAATAATTACCCGTGAATGCATTATTTGCTCTCTGGATTACTTGTGACTCTGTTTCCGTCCTTCACTGGAGGATAACTTGCCAAGAACAAAACTGATTTAGCAAGATGCTAGAAACAGAGAAACTTATGTTCTCATGTGTGTACTTTCACGCAGTTGACGCTGGCTGGCAATTTTCATCCCAAAGGCAAGTGCAGGACTTTAGTAATGAAATAGGATAATGTTTTTGTCATCAGGACTTAATGGGGACTCTACCTAGAGCCCTAGTTGTTATCGACTTGCCCTGTCACTTGCTGGGACTCTAGACCCTTCAGAGGTTTCTTACTCAGCAAAAAGAATCCCACCCACATGATGCACACGGTTCCCTCAATAAAGAAGTTGTATGTTCTTTGCCTGCATGTTTCTTCTCTGCAACTGTTGATGATTATTCTCTGGTGAATCCAAAAACAGTAACAAGGCCCCAAAAAGACTCTTTTCAAGCCAGCACTTACAGAGAGAAATAGGAGAACCCAAAAGTCAGGATGGTGGTGCTGCCAGCCTGATTCTTTCTCTTCCCAAAAGGAGCTTTGACTCAGATCCCCATATTAAGGTCAGAAACTAAAGGAGTGAAATGGACTTCAGTTTTAGTATTTGTGCACATTTATTGATCACCTTCTATGACAAACTGTGGTGCAAAGTTAAATGATTCAGATTTTACCTGGAATGAACTTGTGTCTTCAGGGAGAATTAATGTATGTGTCCTCAGGCTCATAGAAGCCCTGAGATATACTGACACTAATACTTTGGTCATTTGAGGCCTTGCCATATTTAATAAAAGTAATAACATCCAGTGAGAGTCAGTTTTTCTCAGTGACTCAGGCATTGGCACAAAAGCCTGTAAAATAATGATTTTGAAATTCAGATGGTCTAAAGTTTTTTAAATTGTAAGTTACTGAGGGGCTGATCCCATGGGTGAGTGGTTAAGTTCCCGTGCTCCAGTTTGGCGGCCTGGGGTTCCCAAGTTCAGATCCTGGGTGTGGACCTACACAGCACTCATCAAGCTATGTTGTGGGGGAATCCCACATAGAAGAACTAGAATGACCTACAAATGGGACAGACAACCGTGTACTGGGGCTTTGGGTAGAAAAAAAAAGATTGGCTAACATCTGTTGCCAATCTTCCTCACCACAAAGCACAGTAAAAAGAAAATTATGAGTTACTGATATCAGCCCCACAGTATTTGGAGTGAGACACCTCATTTCCTTTTTTTCCTACTCATTCTGTAAAACTGGTTCTACACCTGACCTCCAGGTCTGCTAGGACTTTAACGTCAGGCATGTTCTTTGGAGGCAAACCTCTTCTTCCTTAAGATCCTGCCAAAGTCTAGAAGTCTGGTGGGAAGGTAGTTACTCAGGACAGAAAGTTTAGGAAATGCTCTGCTCTTCGGGACATTTTTTTCCAATTATTTTATTGAAATCATGAAGGTTTACAACATTGTATAATTGTGGGTATACATTATTATTCATCAATTCCTGTATAGCCCTCATTGAGCTCACCACCAGCAGTCTAATTTTTATCCATCACCATACATATGCGTCCCTTTTCTCCTTTCACCCAACCCTGAGCCACCTTCCCCTTCGGTAACCACTAATCTTTTCCCTATTCTTTTTTTTGTGAGGAAGATTGGCCCTGAGCTAACATCTGTTGCCAATCGTCCACTTTTTCGCTGAGGAAGATTGTCACTGAGCAAACATCTGTGCCAATCTCCCTCTATTGTAGGTGGGATGCTACCGCAGTGTGGCTTGACGTGTGGTACACGGTTCATGCCCAGAATCTGAACCTGTGAACCCCAGGCTGCTGAATCCCGTGCTGCACAGCATGAATGAACTTAACCACCAGGCCACCGTTCCAGCCCCTAATCTTTTCTTTTTATCCATGTGTTATGTATCTTCCACATATGAGTGAAATCATACAATATTTGTCTTTCTCCATTTGGCTTATTTTATTTAACATCATACCCTCAAAGTCCATCCATGTTGTTGCAATTGGGACAATTTTGTCTGTTTTATGGCTGAGTAGTATTCCATTATGTGTATGTATATATATATATATACACACACCAAATCTTCTTTATCCAATTATCTGTAGCAGGGCACTTGGGTTGCTTCCACATATTGGCTACTGTGAATAATGCTGCAATGAACACAGGGATTCATAAGTCTCTTTAAATTGTTGATTTCAAGATCTTTGAGATAGCTGGACCATATGGTATTTCTATTTTTAATTTTTTAGGAAATCCCCATACTGTTTTCTGTAGTGGCTGCATCATTTTACATTCCCACCAGTAGCATATTACGGTTCCCTTTTCTCCACATTCTCTCTAACATTTGCTAGTTTCTGTCTTGGTAATTATAGCCATTCTGACAGTTATAAGGTGAAATCTCATGGTGGTTTTGATTTGCCTTTCTCCAATAATTAGTGATATTGAACATCTTTTCATTTGTCTGATCACCATCTGTAAATCTTCTTTGGAAAAATGTCCATTCATATCCTCTGCCCACTTTTTGATCGGATTGTTTGTTTTTTTGTTGTTGATGTGTATGAGTTCTTTGTATATTTTGGAAATTAACCCCTTGTTGGATAAATGATTTGCAAATACTTTCTCCCAGTTGGCGGGTTGTCTTTGTTTTGTTCATGGTTTCCTTTGCCAGTCAAATGTAGTCCCATTTGTTCATTTGTTTCTTTTGTTTCGCTTGCCTGACTAGACATGGCATTCAGAAGGATGCAGCTGAGACTGATGTGAAAGAGTGTACTGCCTATATTATCTTGTAGGAGCTTTATGATTTCGGGTCTTACATTTAAGTCTTTAATGCACGTTGAGTTAATTTTTGCGTATGATGTAAGACACAAAGCGTTGAGAAAGGAGATAAATAGACAAAATAAGAAAATTGCAGCTCTCTTTTAGAACAGGGTAGCAAATACTCAATTATAACTTAAAACATAAAGGGAAGAAAAGCATCAAAGGTAACCAGAAACACTTCAAATGAGTCACAAGCTCACAACACAAAACAGAATAATTTGTGACAACAATAACTCAGAATGGGAAGAAACTGCTGAAGTTAATGGAGATAAGAGCCTATCAGAAAATGGACTATTTCATCTTTGGTATCTTTTATACAAACCTCATGGTAACCACTACACCAAAAATCAGAGCAGAGCTACAATTCATTAAAAGAAAGAGAAAACTGAGAAAACCTGCACATAAAACCACCAAAATGAAATGTCACTCAGAAATACAAAGGAAGAGAAATGATAGAAATATGGCACAACCAGAAAACATGAGATAAATTGGCAGTATCAAGCCTTCATATATCAATAATCACTCTAAATGTAAATGGATTGAATTCTCCAATCAAGAGACACAGAGTAGCTGGATGGATTAGAAAACAAGACTCAACAATATGCTGCCTCCAGGAAACACAACTCAGCTCTAAAGACAAACATAGGCTGAGAGTGAAGGGGTGGAAGATGATATTCCAAGTTAATGGCAAACAAAAGGAAGCAGGTGTTGCCGTACTTATGTTAGACAAAGGAGACTTCAAGATAAGAAAGACAATGAGAAACAAAGAGGGGCAGTGTATAATGATATAAGGGACATTCCACCAAGAAGACATAACACCTATGAATATACATGCACCTAACACAGGAGCACCAACATCTTTAAAGCAGCTATTAACAGATGTAAAGGGAGAGCTTAACAGCTCCCATGTATAATAGTAGGGGACCTCAACACTCCACTTATGTCAACGGATAGATCATCCAGACAGAAAGTCAACATAAATGAAACACTTGATCAGATGGACTTAATATATATAGAGAGAGCATTCCATCCAAAAACAGCAGGGGACATATGGTTGTCACTGAGGTATTCATTGTTCACAGTATCCAGGCCACTCCTCTACCACGTGTCTTACTTGCCTTGGATCCAGCCGGCTGCGGCGATTTCACAGCCATGTCTCTTTGTACAATGTGAATAGTCCTAGGATCATTGTGAGGCCTAAATGAGATACAACATATAAGTCCTCAGAACATGGCTGGGCACAGAGTAGGTGCTATCTGCACATCAGCTGCCAGAGATTAGTTTTATAAAAATGAGAAAGAAGTTATGATAAACCTTGAAGGACTGCTAGGACCATCATAAACCAGTGAAGTCTCTGCTTCTACTTCACATTCTCTACAAGATCTAGAGATAATTGTGTTCAGATCTGAGGTCAAAGCCCTAAGTTGAAAATAAAGCACTGTATTTGATCCAGGCTTACTTGATATTTTTCTGACTCCTTCTTAAAAGAGTTTTATTGAGATAAAATTTACATATCACTTCTTCTCAAACATAGTCTGCATTCTGTTGGCCTAGTCATCCTCTCAATACTCACCACCAAGCTATGTTTACACATTTTCAAAATTCAATAAAACATGAATGGCAAACAATTACATACCACTTACTCGATGCAGAGCACTGGTGAAAACCTCTTTTAATTTTCACATCTGCAATCCAATGAGCAGAGTGTTGTTGAAACATTGTCTAAACTGGGATACTTTGGAGGGTGAAAGAGGTCACTAAATGGATGCAATGCTGGGACAGTAACATAAATCAGGATTCTCCTGAGCCAACTGAGATGTGTGGTCTCCCTCCCCATGAGGTAAGCATATCGTTTCTCCCCAGCTGCTGACAATGGGACAAGAGAGGTCAAGTAACTTGACCAAGGGCACACAGCTAGTGGAAGGCAGAGCCTGGATAAGAGGCAGGGTGTTTTGATTCGAGAGACTGCTCCTGACACTATTGATATCTTGAGTTGGAGACTTATGGACCTTCACTTTGTGGCTCATATGGATCCTTGGGACCTTGATCCCACATCTGCACTAGGTGAACTCCAGGTGGATTTTTGGGCGGTTTTCTGCTTGTGGCCTTTCCTCTCAGTGAGCTTCATTTCCCAACTGTCCTTGTCTCATTCTCACAGAATTGAAACTCCTTATTCATTCCCAATGCCACATCAAAGACAGCCCACTTCTTGTGCTCTCTTCTGGCCCCTGAATCTCTTGGGATGGCCCTTCCCAGGACCTCATGGCTCTCCGAGAGCAGCTCTGTCTGGACATCCCAGGACCTAATCCCAAGGCCCTTTACTCCCTATTCATGCTCCTTGAGGGCACAGTCTGTGCACCTCTGGTCTTTGTTGGACAGTAGTCAACATGTAGCTGCTTCATTAATTGTTGTGTAAGTGTGTTTCAGGACAGATTTTTAATTTTTACAAAGAATTCACTGATTATATCACATGCTTTATTATTCCCTCTGTTTAGCGAGAGAAGCTCATTTAAGCTTGAATCTTTGGTAAAGGCAAGAATCAAACCCAACACTAAAACCAGACATCAGCGTGCATCCTGGTGCTAACACCACCTTCTTTCTGTTCCCGGATGAGGACTTTGGAGTCACAACAGAGAGGGGTCAGGTGAGGAGAGGAGGAAGTTGAAGCCTGTAACATCAGGGATGGGCCAACTCAATCTCCCTGTTCTGCAGAAGTAGCCATTACCTTGATCCAACATAAACCGGATCCATCTAAAGACTTGTGTCGGGGAGCCAGATTTGTCAGCTCAAATCAAAGCTGATGGGGAAAGATAGTTCAGCCTCAGGTAATTCCCCTTGGCTCATTCACCAAAGCAGTGAACTTTGCACAACTTGACCTTTCCATAAAATGTGTGGTTAAATACTTAATCCCATACACTTGTGACAGTTCATATGGTTCATTAGGTACCTACAAAAACATCTTCTCTATTTGTTAGCAATTTTCCCTCCACTGCGTGCCCACATTTTCTTCCTAAGTGTAGGCATCCACAGTTGTGAATCTCTGGTTCTTAGGGGCATTGCAAATAGTGTGTGCAGGTTCTGACATAAAGTATTTCCACTGCTAGAGCAGTGATTTTCTTCTAGGACTGATTTACTTCATCATCCCACCCACATCTGTGGACATTATTAATGCCTAGAGATGTTTGTGGTGTTTCCACAGGGTGGGTGGTTTGCTATTGGCATCAAATGGGTAGAGACCAGAGATGCTGCTAAACAACCTGCAATGCTCAGGACATTCACTCACAAAAGAATTCTTTAGCCTCCAACCTCAGTAAAGCCATGTTTGGGAAACCATGCCATAGAGAAATGTCTAAAAGCATTTGCCCTTGTCGTGAAAGGTCAGTAGTGCAAGGCAGCCTCACACAGTGGACCGTGAGTGGAGTCCCAGTGCAGACAGACACCGGCAGGAGTGTGGGCATCTGTATCCTCTAGTGTGTGGAGTTCAGCTTCGTGGCCAAACCTCTGCCCAGATAGTCCCCATATTTTCTCTGTCCTGTCATCCTCATCCAGGTTGCCCTTCAAGATCCAAGTCAATCATAAGCTCATCACAAAATCTTCCTTCCTGGAGAATGCACAGATCATAAGGTCTTTGCTCTCCTTGAATTTCTATAGGGCTTTAGTTTCTATGATAGAATCTCATTCTTAGTGATGTGCCTCATCCTTTTCTTCGGTTCTCACTCTCTCATTTTACATGATAAAAATGTCTTCTCATTTAACATGATAATTAATTTTTAAGGAAGTTTAATAAATTATGTTTGCACAGTGCCTGGCCATAGTTAGCAAGAAAAAATGTTGCTACTTCCTTTATTACCTCTATTGTTATTAGCTACAGATGGTTTTGCAACACAGGGACCTATGTGGAAGATGACAACTGTATATTTCTAGCAAGGAATGCTTGATGCTCCTCTTCTCTGTGCAAGGAACTGTGCTAAGCAAGGATGAGAATACCAGATATTGTCCTGCAATTGTGGAGCTGAGGTCTTGGGGACTAGCATCAATTAACTGATTATACATTTGTAAATCTTCAAACTCGTAACTGAGTCAAAAAACATCAATGTGCCAGAAAAGCCTACAAAAGGGACATTGACCAAGTCATCGGGGCTAGGGACAAATCCCCCAAGGATGGGAAGATTGAACTGAAATAGTCCATTAGACAAGAAGGAGGGCAGACATGAAAAGGCATGAACTATGAAAAGTATAAAAAACCTGAACAGTTGTGAAGAGCTTTCAGAATAATCAAAATATGTCCCTCCCTGATGAAATGTACTGTGAACCTGAGTCTGTGCCAGCACAAGCTCTGTTCAGCAGGTGTGGAGATGTTGTGACAGCTCAGCGTGCCATCAGAGAGGTTTCACTACCCAAGTCATGTCCATGAGTCTGTAGACTAAAACCGTAAGCCTGGTTTCCTCCTCCATAGATTTCAGAGAGAGAAGGTGTATCTAGGTTTCCTTAGTGTTCTGACAAGTGGTGATTATGTTGTTTTCATCAGTGCCCTAAACTAGGAACTGGTGACAACCCATGAGGTTTGACAAAGAGAACAAGATAACAGTAAAGATTTTTTGAGAGATTAGTATGTGCCAGACCCTGGTAAATCTACACACACGTGCACACGTATTCATCCTACAAAACCTATCATGGGGCACTTTTATGAGCCATCTTTTCCGGATGAGAAAACTGGGTCCTCTTAGAGAAACTGAGTAATTGTCCGAAGGTCTGAGACCATGAACGATCTGAATATAGCTCTCAGTGCTCCTCACCACCGTGTCTCCTGATCCTGGGGGTGGAGGCAGAGCTGCCTACAGGTAGCCCCTACCATCTTGTGTAATTGATGTGGGTGCCACTGTGGCCCTCCACTGCGTCTTATCCAAACCTTGCAGTGTGCTCACTGATAAAACAACTTGTAAACATGCTCCTTTATAATAAAGGTCTTTCTTGTTTCTTCTCAGTTCTGCTACCCCACAGAATCACCAGTGGAGTTTAAATAGTACAGGTGCCTGGGCATCACCTCAGGCCTACTGAATCAAAATCTCCAGAGAAGGGAGTCAGGAAATAGGTATTTTTTAAAAGCTCCAAAGTGATTTGATTGTACAATTGAGACTGAAAACCTCTGTCCAGGACTGTGAGTCCTCTCAAATATGCTTTCATTTAAGCAGGTAATTTCTGATGAAAGACAATGTGTCCTACTCACACAGAGCAGGATGGCACAAGAGTGGAATGGCAGGTGGGGATTGTATTGCCTTGGCTGGGTGCTGCCTTCACCTGCGTTAGAAATGAAATTGACCCTGGTAGAAAAGCTCGATTTGAATGGAAGACTTGAGCTCATGGGAGGGGAAATGGGCACCTACCGTGTTCACCTGTCTCTTCATTCCATCATCTTCCCTGCCTGGATTCCAAGATCAGAGAAACTCTCAACACCTGTGATGTTTCTCTGGCTCCTGACACCCCCGGACTTCTGGGGAAGAAAGAGCATTGAGTTCATTTAATCATCACAATAAATCTACGATGACAGGTGGGTGGCTAGTCATCATTGTAGGCTTACTCTTCGGGGACTGAAGATATGAACCTCTGCATTGTTGTCATCTCCACCAGACACAAAGTCTCTGGCCTTGGAATGAGCCAGTGAGAGAACAGATAAAGCAGGTTCTCCTCAAGGAAGCTCTCCAAGGGTGTATTCCACAGTGTTTTAAGATATCTCTGTGAAGGTGGTGGTTATGGAAGGGAGAGGATAATTCTTGTTCAGACTTGATCAGTGTGTCCTTGAACCAGGCAGGTCAGCCATCAGCATGCAGAGGAGCAGTCAAATTGGGTCTCCCTAGGAACCTGTCTCTATAACCAAAGTGCAGCCTGCAGCTTTCCAGTCCCCTGATCTGCCCTCCTGGTGTCACAACATACTTGTGCCTCTGCACTGTCATAAACATACAAAGAGCAAAGGCTCGGAGGTACACAGGACACATTTCTAGAGGTGATGGAACGCTCCCCTGGAGGACAGAGCAGAATCCCTCAGGGCTGCTCTCCTGGAGTCTGTCCCACCTGGGAAGGAGGGAGGCGTGGGGAAAGTGACACAGAGTGATGAAATCAGCCCTGAGTCAGAAAGGGAGGGCTGGAAGCCAGACCTTGTGACCTGCCACGTGCTAGGTGGGCAGAACCAGTGATGCTTTCCGGGTACAAATAGCCCTGGACTCCCCAGGCTCCTGAGTGCAGCTCCTAACTGCTCATGATTTGCTAAAGCTGCAAGCTCAAAGCAAGTAAACAACCATGAGGCTGTTCCTGCCAGTCCTGTTGGTCACTCTGGCCCTTTGCTGCTGTGAGAGTGAGTATCATTTCTAATAAGTCCAGAACCAGCTGTGGTAAGTAACCTTGTCTGAACTAGATAAACTTAATTGGGGTGATCAGATCAAAATCCAAACCTTTTCCTCAACTTGTGAACTAGCCCCCAAAAGCCCGGGGCTCATTTTCTCAAAACCTAATACTCCGGAACTTTTACAACAAATCATTGCAGGCAAACTTAAGAGTTTTCCACCTGAAGCCTGACTCCTTGTCCGTGATCTGTGTTTGAGAACCTGCCTAACCTAATAAGATTTGGATGAGAATCATGGCTCTGCCACTTACCAGCACTTCGAGCTCGAACAAAATGTTTAATGTCCTCAAGTCTCCTCACGTCATCAGTTTTTACAGGAAGCACTGACAGCAGCTACGACAATGGAGTGGCATGAAGTGTGTCAGGAGTCCAGTTTTAGGTGTCGATCTGACATCTCCTAGTTATCAAACGTTCTCCTTCCAGAGAGTTTTAGGTGTCAGTTGAGTCCATAGCATTTAAACTCATAGATTCAGATTCATAAAATGCTACAAATGGAAGAGTTTTGCAGAGTTCTCGGTTCAAGAAGAGCCAGTGTTCTCTGAATCTCTGAATAACAAATCTTCAAGTGGGCTCTGTGAATAAGCAGAACTCAATGTGTCTAGGATTACCACCAGGACTTGGAGGAGAGCTAGCACCGCCATTAGGGCTATAGTTTCTATTTTTCTAGATTAGTTCTAGCCATTTATTAAACAATACTTCTGCACGTCATCATGCCCCTGATACTGACCTATTCTCACAGAGTCTTTCTCTTTCATCTGACTTTCTAAACATCCACCTCTTTCCCTTTCTGGCCTCTGCTTTTACCATCTGCAAATACTCTGCATAGTTGGATGTCTAACTGGGGACAGATCAGAGCCAGGTAGGATATGTCTCAGGCTCCACACTGCTTGCAAAACCTTGGGGGGCTGGAGAAGCCAGATGAGGAAAAGTGGTTACTTCAAGTCTCAGCACAATTCCAGGGGGTCAGGAACGGGCCACAGTTTCCAACTCTCTGAGAAATTCTGACCAGCACTGCAGAAAAAAAGGGCTAATCATAACTTTCTGTACAAGCTCCAAATGTGTTCAAAGTGATTAGATTTACCTTTTTTAGCTTTGTAGCTATGTCTGTATCCCAGGACATAATCCTATTCTTTAATTTGGTCTCAAGGCGTCATCCAATGTATAAATACTTTACTTCCTCTTCTCCAGATTTACTCTTCCTTCTATGATCTCCAGTAAGATTCTGAACCTGTCATTTATTTGAAATTTTATTATTAAAAATCTCCTCCCGGGGCTGGCCCCGTGGCTGAGTGGTTAAGTTCGCGCGCTCCGCTGCAGGCGGCCCAGTGTTTCGTGGGTTCGAATCCTGGGTGCGGACATGGCACTGCTCATCAAACCACGCTGAGGCAGCGTCCCACATGCCACAACTAGAAGGACCCACAACGAAGAATATACAACTATGTAACGGCGGGGGGCTTTGGGGAGAAAAAGGAAAAAAAATAAAATCTTTAAAAAAAAAAATCTCCTCCTGCCCAATATTTAAGACAAGTAAGGTGTTACTCTATTAGAAGGAAAACCCAATCTAGGAAAAGTAAATTTAAGGAAAAAAGAGTAGTTTTGGAAAGGAGTGTTGGGACCCTGAAAAAAAAAAAGAATTAGGCATCATGAAACCTGGTGTCCAGTCCTAGCTCTGCTGCATGCAGTGTGACCTTGAGGAAA
>NC_060283.1:9864931-9896482 GCF_021613505.1 Equus quagga | reverse complement strand
CCTCCCTGCCTGGAAGCTTTCCTGAGGGCGAGTTCCCTCACCCAGGGACACAGTCCCTGTGGAATCTCATGGGGAGTGTTAACCGTTGAATGAAGAGACAGGTGAGAGGGAGGGAAATAGACCTTGTCCTCCATCAGGATGGAGGTGGTGCTGGCTGGGTCCTTGCCGGCTTCTACAGAGGTGAGGCCCACTCCTTGCACCTCGGTCCACTTTTCTATTCCTCACCCACAACTCTCCTCCTTATCATGGCCAGTGGCAGAGACCTCACTTTTTATGTCTCCTGTGACCACTTGTGAAGGTAAAACACTGAAATTATGTCTTTATCAAGAAATTAGATATTTAAAGGTATCTCTCAACCCATCTACCTCTGAATTTAGGTCATGAGGTTCAGCTGCAAATGCCCACAGATGCTTGATTCTCAGTGTTGGAAATACAAGTGCCATCAGGTTGAATTTCCACACCACACAGCAGGGAATCTCCTGAAAGCAGTACTTCCCAAGTCCTCTTTGCTGGCGTCCTCTCTCTCAGGACGTCCACGTCTCAACCCTATGTCCCCTTTGGAGTCTTCTGTCCAAGGACATAAAAAAAAAGAAAACCTGCACTGCTCTGTCCAACCCTTCACCCACTCCTTCCATAGAAACCTGAGTCCTACTCTCGGGTCACCTCAGGGTTTGTTTGCTGGACTATGAAATGGTTCTTTCCTGACTTTCATGGTTGCTTGAATTGTATCTGAGTCCATTTAGTTTACTGCACACTGGGGTCCTGCCTGGTGTCTTCCATTTGCCTTTGGTTGGTTGAAATTTCATTGACATCTTGGTGTGAAGAACGGTCTATGTTAATGTGTCATCTCTAGGAGAAGCATGACTGACCTCCCATTTCTTTCTCGTTTTTTTTCTATTTCAGGGGATTGTAGTGTTGCAGTGTGGTGCGTGAATCTTCTAAAGTAGTACCCCTGTCTTTCAATGGTCACCTGCTCCTCCCTGGAAAATGTAAAGGTTTCAACATCTTGCTTTAATAAATTACTTGCCTTGCATTTCTCTACTTGTCTTGTCATTATCCAACAGCCTCTAGACTCGAGGTGGGGTGGTTTCCATCATGAAGTTGCCATTGGGTGTTGTTACTAGTAAATTTCTCAGACCCAACATGCAGTTACCCATGGCGGCCTGAGGTCCTGTGATCAGAAGAGGAAGTATTTGTCGTGAGCCATCCTGCATTACTTTACAGGTTTCCCATTTATGTTGCCATGAGTGAAAAGAATGGCTAGGGTAAAAAGCAATGAAAACATCCCTGCTACTGGTCTTTACTGAGTGATACTTGTAGCCTAACTGTCTGCCCAGCCAGGTGGTTCCCAATCAGAAGCATCAGTAATATTTAGTTCTCATCACCACCCACTGGTTTTCCCCCTTCACTGTGCTTTCAAACCTATGATCTGTCCAGTGTAATTTGTTTTCATCCACCTCTCAAATGTAATGAATCACTGGGGTTTAATCTTCAGTTAACTCTTTTTCACTGTGCACACTCCCACGACTCATCGATGTCTGCGCCACTCACCAACACCTCAGGCTGATGCTTCCTCCCTCACATTCTCCCAAGATGTCCAGACACAAGCATCCGGCTGCCATCTGGACAACTCTATTCAAGCACTCCACAGTTATTTCTGAAGGAATATATAAAATTTAACTCATTGTCTGCCCACAACCTACTCCCCTTCCATGTACCACCACATCCTGGCAAATGGAACCACCACCCAAAGAAGTATCTGACTCAGAAAACTTGAATGCATCATAGGCTCTGAGTTAGTTTCCCGTGGCTGCTGTAACACACTACCACACACTTGGCGGCTGCAAGCTGCTTATTTTCTCACAGTTTGGAGGACAGAAATCCACAGTCTGTACCACTCTGCCAAAATCACTGTGTCAGGAGGGCCGTGCTCCCTATGGAAAGTTGAGCTGAAAACCTCCGAGGTGCTTTCAGCTTTGATGGCTGACATTGTAGCTCATCTTGTGTCCATATCACTCCAATCTCTGCTCTGTGAGGCCACGTTGCTTTCTCTTTTTCTGAGTGTATAAAGTTTTCCTCTGTCTCCTTGATGCAAAATCTATGGGATTGCATTTAGAGGACGCCAGAAAATTCGGGTTAATGTCTCCATCTTGCAGTCCTTAACATTTTCCACATCTGCAAAGTCCTTTTCTGCCAAGGCGGAGTAACATCATAGTACCAGGGATTAGGATGCGAATATTTGGGGGTGTTTTGTAGCTTACTCTAGTTCATCTCCCTCCTGCTGTCTAAGAGCCCACAAAATTCTGCCTCCTCCACTGCCACAGCATCGCCTCTGAGCTTCCCCTGCTTTCCATCCCCATAACCATCCTCACAGTCCAGTCCTAGTCCTTCCCGGCTTTCTCAAAAGTCTCCTAAATGATCTCCTGGGCTCTGAGATACCTTCCAGCCACACATCGACTCGTTGACACCACAGTGATCCTCCCAAATCAAAATGTGACCCTGATCTCACTTTGATAACCCTGAAATACTAGTGGGCACGTGTATCCAAATGTTTCAAGTAAGAGGACATTATTAATTCTGAACTCACTCTCACATCTTTCATAGTAGGTATTTTTACACCACCTCTTGATTTAGAAATGGAGGGTGACAGTTATCTACTCTTATCAATGATCAGCAGTGCTTTTACAATAAATGTGTATTTTTAATCACATCTAGAAGTACATACCCTGAAAATAGTCCTTATTCTGTGAAACACATTATGTATCCAGTCTACACACTATGCTTGGTGGATGCAAGGATTCAGCAAGCTCTTGCATCGCCCTGAGAACCCAGATTGGAGTCACTGCTGGAGGGGCCAGTCTCACTGTTGGCGTTGGGCACAAGGACTTTGAAGACCCCGTCCCCGGGCAGCCCTCTGACCTCATCCCCCTGCTCACCAAGGATTCTATGCTCAGCCTTAGTGCTCTATTTGCCATTCACTTATGCATCATAGGGAGTCTCAGCCTTGTACCAGACCTCTCATGCCCCCTTTTGCCTCTCTATCCTTCCCTGCACAGGAAAGCTGACATACTATGTGTAGTGTCCATTTCTTGCATCCTCCTTTGTGAAGTCCCCTTTGACTATCACATTGTAAAATAAACCTTTGTTCACAGACATTAATTTTATTTTTTAATTTTTAATTATTTTTTTGAGGAAGATTAGCCCTGAGCTAACATGTGCTGCCAATCCTCCTCTTTTGGCTGAGGAAGATCAGCACTGAGCTAATATGCATG
Organism: Equus quagga; assembly: GCF_021613505.1. Taxonomy (NCBI): domain Eukaryota; kingdom Metazoa; phylum Chordata; class Mammalia; order Perissodactyla; family Equidae; genus Equus; species Equus quagga. The sequence continues at coordinate 9,893,210 of NC_060283.1, read as the reverse complement.
CCCATCCTCCTCTACTTTATATGTGGGACGCCTGCCACAGCTTGGCTTGATAAGTGATGCTAGGCCCACACCTGGGATCGGAATCGGTGAACCCCGGGCCACCAAAGCAGAACGAATGAACTTAATCACTGCGTCACCGGGCTGGCCCCTCACAGACACTAATTTTACACTCAACAACACAGACAGAGATACATATTTTTACACACACACACACAGAAACCCACAGACACGTACACCTAATTAGACATGGACACAGACACAGACATACGCACAGATACACACACAGTCACAGACACACCTAGAAACATGCACAAACAGACACACACACAGACAGGCATACACATCCTTCTATTATCACTTTATCTTTCTGTGATATAATGTTAATATCACAGAGTTGTGGTGAGAATTTATTGAATGAATTAATAATGTAAAGCAACAAATAATATCAACCATTATTATTTTTCCTAAGACACTGAGAGCGTGTGTGCATTGAGCACCCTTACGGTCTGGACAGTTTACCTATTTGTCTCATGTAGTCCTCACTAGTCTCCAGGAAGGTAAAAGAGGTTCCTGCCACTGACCATCAGTGGGGATGAAGAATGTCCTACCCAGTGTTCCTCAACCTTGGCTCTCTGTTAGAATTAATCAGGAGGATTTCCAAAGCAAGTGATGCCCAGGCCCCAGTCCAGGAGAAATACATTAGTGTCTGCGTATAGAACCGAGGCAGTCCCCATTTCCTCACCTCCATCTCCTACAGGGGCAGCCACTCAGTGAATAGGGAGGAGGACCAGACTCTCCATGAGAGACAGAGAACCCCCAGTGTCACCAAAGAAATCACCTTCAGATCTTTCTTTGGTCACTTATAGTCCTTCATACCTGGCAATTGCAAGTCACTCATGAGTTTCACAGCTGTAAAGCTAATGAGCTTATGATCTCAAGCAGGAGAATTTGCTTCATGAGCTGCTATGTAAGAGTGTGAGTTGGGATAATGTAAACTCCAAAGCCTGGGGCTGGAAGGTTTATTTGTCTTCTCAAAGAAGAGGTTTAGATGTTTAGTAACTGTTTGGGATTATGACAAGTTTCTGGAAAAGGACACTGGTGGCTGCATTGTGAATACACTTAATGCAACCGAATTATAGACCCAACCATGGTTCAATCATAAATTTTATGCTATGTGTATTTTACCAAACACATAAAAATAGGCTTCACAGGCCAAGCCCTCCATGAGGCAGCAAAAAGATGACTGTAATGGGAGCAGGCCCTGTATTTCGATCCCCACTGGACATGCCCCCAAGAGCTGTCGGCACCTCAAAGTCAAATTACCTCTGGTGTCAACTGTGTTTGATTTGCCTCCTGGAATATTTATTGTTGAAGATATGACTAATTTTAAGAAACTCTGGTTCAAACTCACAGATTGAGTTCATCCAAGTACAAAGGATTGACTCGTGCAGAGTCTTGCCTTTATCCCTTGAGGCCTCTCATTCCTCCCCTGGGCAAGTCCTATCATGCTCTGCCTAGACTCACCTCCTCAAGTATCTTCTCCCTGCAGCCATCTCACTCTCTGTGACAGGGCCAATATTCTGAACACAAAGCTCTGGTTCTGTCACACCCTCACTTAAAGAAACCTTCAATGACTACCATTTCTTATGGTATAAAGCTCAATGTCTCCATTCAGAAATTAGAATGTTCAGGACTGTATAATAATTAAGACCGTCTTGATTCAAAATTAAGCCTTCTTTCTTTCTCTCCCTTACTTGTACTTTTTCTCTTCCAGCTACTAAACATAGTTTCTCACATTGCTAGGCCATAAGGGAAGGGGAGAGACAGGAAAACAAGAAAGTTCTGAATTGACTCATAGTCTTTGGTTATTGGTCCAGGTTCTCTGGGCCAGCAAGATGCTGTCTCCTGTAGGAAACCATCATGGGTAATCCAAAGGCCCATATTACTAAAGTGTCTTATTCTCTTCATTCCTTAATAAACATTCAAAGTACAACAAAGAGCTCTGGGAAAATAAAAATATGACAGCTGAAAAAAATAATAGTAAAGGAGCTGGAAGTCAAAATAAAATAGTGGAACAATGGTAATGGAAAGGAGGTGGAAAAGATAAGGAAATGTGAGGGAAAAGAAAAGAATATTAAAGCATCCACCCAGAAGGTCCAAGTAATGACGTCCCAGAATGAGGAAGATCATGATAGAAAGAAAACCACCAAAGAAATTCTACAAGAGAATTCTATACAAAAGAAAACTATGAAAGTGAATAGCCCACTCATTCCCCACATCAAAGCACATTTTTGTGACTTTTCAAAACATCATCCTAAAGAAAGGACTTTCTTTCAGAGAGAAACAGTAAATTGTGTCCAAGGATGGGGAATAAAAATTGAATCCAGACAGGACTTGGTGACACAGGAGTGGTACCAAAAATTCAGAGGCTCCAATCAATAATTGTATATGAATACAATTCTACATGCAGTCAACTATCATTTAATCATGAAGACAAATAAAGATATTTCAGATGTGCAAATCTTCAAAAGTTTTAATTCCAATGAGTTTTTCTCCAAAGGTATCAGATGATATGATCTACAAAAAAGAAGGAGTAGACAAAGAAAGATAAGGCTTGGAATCCAGTAAACACAGGATATAACATAGATTTTTCACAGATGAATCAGGGGAGAACTGTAAAACACAATATTTAGAACATGTCGATACCGGGGGACACAGTGAGGAAGCTGCAGACAAGCGTTCTACAACATGACATGGACAGGAATGGACAGGGGGCCAGTGCTTCTCATTGGAGCTATTTTTCAATATTTTCCTTCTGAACAATGCTCCTATATCCCTATTTTAAAACAAAAATTTTGGAAAATATACGAAGTTGTAAGATAACAGAAATGAAAAGGAAGGACAGGATAGAAAAAAGGGCCAAAAAATGGGCAGGAGGAAAATTTTACAAAAAATATGTAATTTGCTGCAAATGATCTGAGGTCAACTTGGAATCTACACTGCACAAAACTTAGGAGAAACTTGGTGTATTTTGATGAAAGATTTCATGAGTTTCCTTAAGGAATTATCACATTAAGTGAGAAGACGTGAGAGAGAGAATTGAAGAAAGAGGTGAGGTATACCACTGAGAATGACATTCTACCATAGAAAGTAAAGGTCAATAGAAATTCAAGGATGAACAAAGCTCTTATGATGTGTGCATTCTGCAGGAAGGAAGACTTTGTGAGAAGGTGATGACTGATGGATCTTGAAGGACAAACTGGATGAGGGTGACAGAACAGAGAAAATATGGGGAGCATCCAGGCAGAGGCATGGCCATGAAGCTGAGCTCTGCACACTAGAGTGTATAGATGCCTCAGTTCCTGACGGTGTCTGTCTGCACAGCAACTCTAGTCACTGTCCATCGCGTGAGGCTATTTCACACTACTGACCTTTTACCAGAAGGACCAATGCTCTTAGATATTTCTCTATGACATGGTGTCCCAACCATGGCTTTACTGACAAGAGGCTGAAGAATTCTTTTGTGAGTGAATGATCTGAGCATCACATGTTGTTTAGCAGCATCCCTGGTCTCTACCCACTTGATGCCAGCAAGACACCACCCACCCTGTAGAGACACCACGAATATCTCTAGACATTGACATTGTCCACAGATGTTGGTGGCATGAGGGAGTACATCAGACCCAGGAGAGCTTCACTGCTCTAGCAGTGGAAATACTTTATATCAGGTTCCAAACACTTCCCTTGTAATGTCTCTAATGACGAGGGGTTCACAACTGTGGACGCCAAGAGTTAGCAAGAAAATGTGGACATGCAGAGGAGGGAAAATTACTATTAGAGAAGATAACAGTGTCATTATTTAATGAACCATACAAACTGTCATATGGGTATGGGATTCAATGTTTAAACACACATTTTGTGGAAATGTCAAGTTGTGTAAAGTTCAGGGTTTTGATGAACGTGCCAAGGAGAATTACCCAGGGCTGACACCTGATCCTGGCTCTGCTTCCACATCCGGCTCACTGACTGAAGTTGTTAGATGGATCTGGGTTACACTGGATCAAGTTAATGCTTAATCCTGGGGATTAGGCAAAGTGAAGTGGCCCTAACCCTGAAGGCACGGGCTCCAACTTCCTCCTCTCCTCGCCTGTCCCGTCTCTGCTGTGACTCCAAAGTCCTCGTCTAGAAACAAAAAGAAGGTGGTGTTAGAACCATGATGACATGCTGATGTCTGGTTTTCGTTTTGGGTTTGATTCTTTCCTTTACTAATGATTCAAATTTAAATAAGCTTCTGTCTCTAAATAGATGGAATAGTAAAACATGTCATATAATCAGTGAATTCTTTGTAAAAATTCAAATCTATCCTGAAAGACAGATACACAAAAATTAATTAAGTACCTACTGTATCCCTGTCATCACACAAAGAGAGGTGCAAAGGCAGTGAACTCAAGAAGGCTGAACAGGGAGGAAGGGTCCATGGGATCAGATCCTGGGATGTCAGGCGAGAGCTGCACTCAGAGAGCCATGGGGTCCTGGGAAGGAAGAGATCTCTGGAGATTCAGGGGCCAGAAAATGGCACAGGAAGTGGGCTGTCTTTGATGTGGCATTGGGAATGAATAAGGAGTTTCAATCCTGGCTGGCAGGATGGATGTGTGGATGGATAAAACCTCCCATTTTTTTCATGATTACCCTGTTTTAAGTTCTGTGATAGGCTCTTTACGTAGAGTGACTGTCATCCTTACAAAACTAAGCAGACTATCATTTACGCCCATTTTAGAAATTTGGAAAACGAAGCTCAGAATGACCAGCATTTTAACTCGCCCAAGGACACGTCATGACTAGGTGTTGTATCCAAGATTCAAACTCACACCCGCATGAGCCTCAGTCTCATCACGGTTCCGCCATTCAGCACTCCTCCCTTAAGCAATCAGTTATTCTTCTTCTTCACATCATCCTTTTAGTCAGTAGAAGAAAAATCTTAAACAGTTCACAAAAACTAAAAAACAATTAATTCATGGATTTATAATAGAATGAATTTATTAAGCTGCGTTAAATAAATTCTTTGTGAAAACAACCTACGGAGAGTTGACGTTAATATTTCCCAAACTTCAAGCACCTGAGTGTCTAAGAGAGAGGGAAGTCCGCCCCCCAGAGGAGATATATGGTATTGCACTGAGCCCAGGTGGTAAACCAGTAGGAACAGACTCACAGGATACGCAGCTTTTTGAACCTTGAAGAAGGAGAACGAGAAGAGAAAGATGAGGAGGAAGAGGGGAAGGAGGAGGAGATAATGACGATCACAACAATAATAAAAGACACCAGGATGACAACTCAGAGTCATGATGGTGTGATTTGCTTTATTATTTGGAAAGTACCTTTGCATTAATTTCATCTAAGTCATGTGTCATTATTGCAGTTCCAAAATTGTTTGGGTTGAAAGAGCTCTGCCTCCTTGGTTTCTACAAACAGAGCATAGGCTGGCTGGGTTCTGGTTGATTCTCAGTGTTGTTTCCTGGTCCGATGTCAGGTTTATTGTCTGACTCAATTCCCTCATTTATAGGGGGGATTAAGGTGGGGACCAGAAGAGTAAAAGGAGGAGTTATGGGTGCTCCCCACCAGAGTGACTCCCTTCATCTCTGCCACATCAGCGACCAGCCAACAACAGCTGCCTCCACCACGAAGCTGGTGACAGTCTTCATGCTTGTGGCCCTCCCCCCCCATTACTGCTATGCAGATGGATACTTATAGGGAGGGTAGGCCTTGGGGTAAAGGTTGTTGTCAGGTTCCCTGTGGAATAATTCCTGGTCCCCAAACCCCAGTACAGGACAGCCCCAGCATAATGTGTCTGTGCGTAATAGCCCAAAGGGTTTTCATTAATTCTAGAAAATTAAGGTAGTTTCCTCATGGGCTTTGCCTCTGCCATGGAGCTGCATGTAGCATCTCATGCCATTCAGGGTATGTCACCATCATCACAGGTACCGTGAAAACCAGAAAGGGTCTTGGGATTGAAAATTAAACTTAGATATTTCAGGGGAACGAGGGAAAGATATGAAACCAAGTGTGAAGGAATTAACGTTTCCCTGGATTAGGATGAAACTGTGCCTGTACCCATAAGGTTAATGTGGGAAACAAAGCAATGAAAGTTTCTGAGCTTGCCCTGCAGAACAGCAGGAGGACCACTGATAAGATAGTAGCTTGCTGACAGCCCTCTGCCTGACTAAGCATCACGCAGCATCATTGAGAATCTACAATGACCGATTGTAAGTTTCACACATCACAAACTAAAGATCCACTGCACGCAACACAGAGAACCCTCCCCAAGCTTTCACATGTGGCCCATGAAGAAATATGAAAGACAGATGCCCCTGCACAGACAGCTCTTAGAACTTCAGCCCCCAAGGCCGCATGCTCTCCTTCCTGTTTTATTCTCACAATGTGCTTTGAAAAATGCTTAGAACTGCATGTAGGCAAGCTAATCTGTAACTGGTAGAAGAAATAACTCGCTAGCAGAAAATTTATGTCCTCTGCCCAAACTGTTCCTTCTGTCCAAGATAAGGATGTAAGTGAGATTTTCTTAGATTCCTCAGGAATGTTGCATTCAGCAGATCTGCTATGGAGAGGCACCCAACGTTCTGCAGTCATCCATCACCTGACATTTCTGAGCTCCCTCCCCAAGCCCATTTGCCTATATAAGTCATTTCCGAATCAGTTCCCTGTAAGATGGGTTTTTTTTTTCCAGGACGATAGTCCTCCATCTTCTGATTTACTAGCCTATTGCTTATTAAATTTCTTCCTCTACCACTGCCTGCTTGGCCTTTTATCTCGCAGAGAGCAGATCAAACCCTTGCTAGGTATCAGATATGCTCTGATGGTCCCCTGAAATTTCATCTGGCTAGGTTTCCTGAAAGAGGCACTCATGGACTTTTCTTAAATGTGGAAGGAAATGGGAGATCTCCAAGGAGAAATGGCTCAGGCTGCATGTGTGACCCAGTGTTCCACATCAAGTGGAGGGTCTGCTCTTCACACATTTGCAGAGTTGATTTGGGCCTACCGGTGTGCTTCTTAGCTCCCAGTCTCTTCATGATCAACACTGACTGGGGAGAACTCATACTTTCTGAAGGTCTTCTGCCAGCAATGAAGTTCTGGGTTCCGGGTGCCAGGTTGGGGGCAATGCCCCAGCAGCCAGAATCTGATCTTCAATAATAGATCCCCTATGTAGTATGCTTTGTTCAATTTACCAAGCTCTTTTAACATCCCACCTCATTTGTTCATGAAGTACATGCAGATGTGTTAAAGGTGATAAGCTCAAGGTCAAGTAAATAGAAAATTGCACAGCCATGAGTAAAACCCAGCTCTTATGAATCCAATTCCAAAGTGCTTGCCCCAACACAACTCAAGTGGACACAACTGTTCACTCCATGAACAAGGATTTTATTTGAGCACTATTTTTTGCTGCAGAAAATCATTAGTGTCAACAGAGCTAATGGACAATATTCTAGATCCAATACACCTACAATACTGGGAAATCCTACTTGATGCTGTGATGAGAATAGTGAAGCATCACATGACTCTGAACAAAGAAAGACCAGATAATGTTTAATATGTTGCACTAAATCAGAGCATCTCATTTCCTGAGCATTCTCCTTAATCCTGGTTACAAAATTCTGGGCTTCTCTGAGCTATAGAGACAGAAGGGTGGGGGAGAGCAGATTTTTTAGGGCTTAAAGGAAATCCCAGATCCTGAGTTTTACTCTCCTAGGATTGAGAACTCAAGACGATTCACTATAATCTTCCTGAATGTACGTCTCTACGGGGATGTTAGAAGATGATAAACACCATAGTTACACTCCAAAAGGGGTTCCTACTTCCATGGTTGAGCCCACTTTTGCATGCTTTCCTCCAAGGTTTCAGCTGCCAACTTCTTGAGGATGTGGTTGAAAAGACAACTAATCTTGAACTGTCCATGATTGACTATCTAGCGGCTCTTTAAGAGTTCATATTAGATAACGCCACTGCAAAGGCCACAGAGGAATTGCAGTCATGTTATCTCAACCAGTCAAACGAGACTCTGCCCAATTTCAGAGAGATGATGATAATTTCAGTTTTTTCTTATGAGCTGTTAAAACACTGAACAGGGACAAGCGGGCTCTAAGTTTCTCACTAATTATGCCAAATCAATGGAGAACATGCCTTATTTTATCTCAGTGAATTTAACTTTTGGTGAGTCTGATGACTTTGACATCAAGAAAGTCTTCCGGGCCCCAGTGCCAATTTGCCTCTTCACTTTGTGGAACCTTTACAGAATGATAAATGAAAAAGACAAAAGAGCGGAAAAGATCTCTCAGGAAAACTCTTATCTAACTCCTTCTATTGGAGTGAAAAACATCTGATTCTCAAGAAGCCCCTCACTTTTAGGAGAGATTAGCAACAAAGATCCCCTTCTTCAGTCAGTGCTACTTCCAACACTAACTTTCTTGGATGTCAGAGGTGTGTGGACAAACCCAGGAAAACAATGAGGAGAAATGTTTGTTTTTCAGAATTTTACTTTGTAAGAGAGAACTGAGAATCTAAGTGATGTCTCTGTGTTTGTTTTTCAGCACATAATGTACAAGAATATTTGGTGTGGTATATATATATGTTAACTTTCCACAAGATCTTTGGCTCAGAGGACTACAGAGAATGGTAGCCTCTGTAGACAGAAACCAACTGTCAATTGCTACAAATTACAATTTTTATTTCTTGTTTGTCTTGATCTACAAACAGCAAGACAACTATTGAAACGTCATTTACATTTTCATTTCGATAAAGTATCTGGAAATTCTAAATTTCTTTTTTGTTATCTGATTAAAATGAAGGCTTTAGAGAGCCTCATATATCACACGTGTGTACTCATGCATGCACACACACACATATTCATTGAGATCTTATGGGTGAGGCCTTGAAGAATCTGAGAAGCCCTTGTTCCTTCCCATCTGTAGCCCAAGCTTGACCCTGTCTCTGGAAAAGTGACTTTCCTTCCACATCACCCCGTCTCCCCCGGGACTGTCTCTGGCACCTTCAGGCACTGAGGTTCTGCTGGTTGGGTCCTGCTCAGGTTCCTGATCCACTGCAGGCTTCATCTCCACTCTGAGTGTTGAGCACCATGGTGAGGCTCCTCTCTTGACTCTTTCTGTCCCTGATACAATTTTGCACGGCCAGGAATAGAGCCAGCCAGAGAGGTGACTCATGCAAAGCAGGGTGAATCCTGTCTTGATTTTAAAATTTGATATATCACATTAATTTTGATTTTTAAAAATATTTTATTAAAATGTTATGTACCCTAATTACTGATACTTTTGGTGCCCCCTTAATTTGTGTGATGCTCTCTAGTTCTGTTCCTGTGAGTGGCAATGTGGTCCATTTGCTCATTCCCACAGTGACCTACAAGGCAGTGAAGGTTGAGGGAAATGTGTGTGTTCTGTAGGAACAAAGCAAAGCAAGTGAGTTTTCATTGAACCTGAGCTCTCCTTACTTTATCAGTGCCCACAATCCTATTACCAGGGATAAGTTAGTGCACCCCTTCTGCTTCCACCTCAGCAGGTTCTTCTTCCTTCCTGGGCTGTCCTCACACCCAGTAACACCCCTGACTCTTTTCAGGACAATTCAGCTCCCACCGGGGCTGGCACTTCTACCAGGCATAACAAAAACAGGGAATTAGACTTTAGGTTGCACAAAAATGTTATAATTTCTCCAAAAATATTAACCAAAAGTGACTATAGTAATAATAAATATGAACAAATGAACCAATGTGAGGAATATTCATGTTTATACCAACGCAGTTGTAAGATATAATATTTAATATGTTTTTATGGAGAAGTGGCCTAAGACCCATGAAAGTCATAATGAGGCCCTCTTCTCTCCCTTCTCCAAAACACCACAGGATCTATGACACCATTAGGCCCAGGAAAATGGACCCTTCCCTAGGACCTACATCTTAGAAGATCCCACGTATTACACACACACAGACACACACATACACAGAGACACACAATCAGTTACTAAGAACTCATGGGCCATGCTAAGTTCCTGGTACTTTTGGTGCATCCCCATTGCGGAGGGAGGAGGCGCTGGTTCTCTCTGCTCCTCAGAAATGAACTTCAGTCCACCCTCTCTCTTGGACCCTGAGAGGAGAAGAAAAGAAAGAAATTTGAGTGCAGGAACTGGAGATGGACCATATGATATACAAAATTCACATCTGCTCAGACATGAGCCCTGACCCATGTGATAAGGGGTGTTATACTTTTTCAGTGATGAGTGGACATTCTAATGGAGCAGCAGATGGCCCTGAGGTTGGGGGTCAGAAGGAGAAACATGACTGCTGTCACCGAAATTCCCGTTCTCTAGTGGACTGGTCACTGACTTGCCAGGGAGGAAAGGCCGAAGGATTCTGAGCAATGGGAGCTCCAAGGAGATACCTTCCCAGGAGTGCAGAATCGGATGTAAACCTCTACGTGTGACATGTCCAGGAATGCCCCTCCCCCTCCTCAGTCTGAGCACTTTGACCACTTTGCCCCCCATCTGCCTTGGGACATCACTGAGCTGCCCCAGGGGAAGGAGGGCACCCATTTATATGGTCACGTGCTTCCTTGCTGCACCACTTGTCTGATGATATAGGTGGAGAGTGTTAGTTGGGTGGGGTTTGTGCCTGCATTATTATGCAGAGTTCAAGTAAATGATGGTGAAATGTTTTGACAGAGCAACTGCCAGACTGTCAGGCATATTGGAGTGTTGAATTAAATATTGGAGATGGGTGGAAAGGGGAGCATCAGCTCCAGAATGCCCAGGCCAAGTGGCAGGCAGCTGAGTGCCCAAGAACAGGAGGTTGGCTCCCAAGGAAGAGTCAATTACCAAATATGGCACATCCATGCAGTTGAAAAGGGACCTTACCACCACCTAGAGCAATGTAGCTGAATGTTACCCAATCTTCCCAAGGAATGAACATTCCAGAGAGAGGGTTCAAAGTAGCTTGAGGGTGATGAGAAGGTATGAAAGGGTCTTTGAGGCATAGGATGCCCATTCCAGCACCTACCTGAAGACCATTGGGAAACTCATCACTGAGCATCGGAGTGTTGGCTCGGTGGGAGCACATGATTCTAAGGTGGCTCGGGGGGGGAGAACAGATGAGACTTCAATCAGTCTAGAGGAGACTTCATGGATGACTTTTGACTTCCTCAGTGGAAAGCCCAACTTGGTCCTAGAAGGAGAAAAAGTGGAGATTCACCACAATGCTCAGTCTCTTGGCTGATGGAGGAGATTACCTCTGCACATTGTTTAGGGGAGCATATATCCCATTGGGAATTCCCCAGTGGGATGACTATTTCCTGTCATGGGCATGGATGGGTCTGAGAATCTTAATCAAGACTGGATGAAGTGTTGTGGGGCCAGAGGTCTGGAGCAGTGCCTCAGCTCAAGGGACACTGGTGGTAAATACATCCTGAGCCCAGCACCGATTGTGTGAGGAGATCCATGTAGAGCATGAACACTCACAAGGTTATCACTCCAGGGACCCTTAGCCTCAGGTGTTGGTTGGTGGTGTACAGATCACTGAATGAGAGTGTACAGACCAAGTATTCTGACCAGCTGGAGTCATACAACCAACCTCAACAACATCAAAACAATCTATATCATACAAAGTATGTTCTCTGACCATAGTAGAATCAAACTAAAAACCAATGACAGAATGATAACAGAAAAATCTACAATCACTTGGTAAAAAACAACACACCTAAAAAACCAATGAATTATCAAATACTTAAAAAAATCATTTTTAAAGTGTCTGTATCCAGCACTGGGCTGTAGGTCTGTGCTGGCAGGTAATAGTGATCTTGTTCACCCAGGGTCCTCATTATCTAACACGTAATGTCAGCATTCAGCAAATAGGGAATGGAGGGTGGATGATGTGTACCTGAGGGTTAAATGCCCCGTGGAAAAAACACTGGTAACAAATTCTAGAGGAAAGAAACAGGAATCAGAGAGACCATGAGGAGGCTAGAACCATTAGTGTAGTGTTCATAGTTTATGGCAAGAAAAGGATAGGGGAAAAGACCCTATGGAAATGCTTCTCCTATTTGTCCCTCTCACACAGTCCTAGATACAATCTTTAGTAAGAGGAAGGACTGCCTGGAACTGAAGAGAGGATGGTTACATGTGTCTGGTCAGAAATTCCTCCTGTTCTTTTCCTGTAGTCATTAAAGTGTCTCTTGATATTAGTTTTAAGAGTTTTCTCGTGGACTCTCCAAGAGTCCAAAAGAGTAATCTTATCAAAAGAGTAATCTGATCTCCTGTAGAATGTAACCACCCTTCTCTAAACTTGCCAAATAATCATCACGTAATTTGACATTCTATCTTGGGTCTAATTTTCATTGCTTCCCAGAAACATTTTCAGATTCACTACCTGCCTCGTCTACCTTTGGGGAAAAAAATATCATCAATAAAACCATTTTATTCTACAGATTTTTTCCTTGAAATTAAATATTAACAAGACTTTATTTCTACAGAGGTCCAGGTAGCCACTGCACAGGTGAGGGAGTCCCCCAGAGGTGACTCCATTCAGTCCATGTCCACATCAAAAGGATTTTGCATTACTACCTTCATATTCACATGCACGAGAAATAAAAATGTCTGCACGAGCCACCGAGCCCAAATGTCTCTTGGGCCATTGTTTTGCTCTTCTTCCCTTCCCAGCACCTTCTGGAAAGAGAATCAATCAGTCAACAAAACCCGCTTCTGAGAACAGTATCTGGGCTAGGGCTAGGGATTAATTATAGAGTGTCCTGTATCACTTTAGGGGAAAGGGACTATAGCTGGGACCAGCCTAAGTCTTCCATCATCCCAATACAGTCATCTCTGAATAATCTGCTCATCTCTCATACACTGGCAGCATCTCCAGATCCAGATCAGCATACCTGGAAGTAGCTGAGTGTGTTGGGTCATCATCTGAATTTAGCAATGCCTGGACCAGCCTAGAAACTGGACTCAAGATGTAACATTGGTATTTTCCTCCTTCTCTCAAAGTTCCAGTTCTTCTCTCCCTATTTCAACCCCACCTCTACCACACTTTCTCCTCTCTCTGGCCATTTCTGTTAAGGGTCAAACTGGTTCTATGTGACTTCACATCCCAGCTGTATGCCTTCTATATAGGGCTGGTGAGCCCATTTGTTCCATTCCCTCATTGAAGCCACCTCTGGGGCAAGCCCTAATCCACAGAGGATGCTGCCTCTAATTCACCCTCCTCCTGAGTTTGTATAAATTAAAATAATGATCCCAGTGACACTGGGCCAAGTCCAGCCACCAGCCAATGAGAGATGAAGCAGAAAGAGTTTTGAAGGGACAGAAGACACTGATGTTTAGCATTTTGAAATCTTTAGGCTCCTAAATCCAGTGGTTTGCTGAATGGTGCAGCTTCTGTGAACCACTTGGTTGCTCACTCCTTCCCCCTCAAAATCAAAATGAATGAGACTTCAATAGGAAGGAGACAATCACTCAGCAGTACTTTTGATACAAGGAAAATGGCAGTATGCTCTCATGGCAGCTACTATAAAGTTAATTGGGGCTTTGTTATTTTTAAGCAATGCTTCCCAGCCCATCCTCTTCTTTCATGAATGTCCAGAAACATCCCTAGAGATGATCTCATTAACTTCCCCTGGGCATATACATTGTTCCTTCTTCTGTTCTAGTTAGTAGAATTACAAATGATGGGCTCACACAGAAGCCCGATGATTTTTAAAATATACTTCCAATGAGTCAGACCTTGGAACCACTAAGGATCTCAGGAAATAACCAGGAATAGGAAAAAAAAATCACCATCAGCCCCAGGGTGCTACTTGTTCCAAGACTCACAGAATGAACATCTGGCTCAGATCCCATACCTTCCATGCTTTTGTCAAGGTTAAGGGTCTAACCACCTAAGATAACGGGGAAGAGACTGCAGTGGAACTTATGGAGGTCACACAGGCCCAGCATCTACTATGTTGTTTAACAGGACAAACTTGCATTGAGTAGTAAATAAGCCCTACAAGTCTATTGTACTGTATAGTGATTATAGACAACAATATTGTCTTATAATCATCAAACTTCATAAAAGACTAGAACTTAATTATTCCAACCACTAAAAAGAAATGAGATGTAACACAATAGAAGTGCTAATTATCACTACAGTGGCCATAATATTCCAATATATAAATGTATCAAAATGACATTATAGATGATTGATTTTTGTTTTGTACTTTCCTGAGTAAGAATTTAGCCTATGTAAACTTACAGTCCTTAAAATAGTTATGAGGATTCTAACTTTGATCTTAGGTCAGTTACCTTTGTTTCTTCTATTCTTTAATTTGGAGATTATTTACCTTAATTGAAGAGATGACAATGAAAAAAAAGAAAAATCTGTGCAGCTGAAATCAATTTCTTTGGTCTCCATGATACGTTAGAGGATTGAAAAGAAACTATCTTGAGACATCAGCAACATGGCAGAGTAACCTGTTCCCTTTGTCTCTCCCCCTTTTTAACTACAACTAAATGGACCTTCATTGGCCAATGGAGGAAGCCCACACAGCATGACAGGACACCTCAGAGACGCATGCAACTATACATCTGAGAGTGGATTGACTGGCCCTCTGGGAAGTGGTGGAAATAAGTGAGCACCCTTTGCCCTCCCCCGGTAACCCTGTGCATGTGAACAAACGCTTTTTAGTTTGTTGTAAGCACCTTGAAAGTGGGAACATGCCCTGAGGTGACTGTAGGAAAAGGCAGTGGGAGCCTTTAGCCTGCTTGTGATTGCTTTCCTGGTGGGGGGAATGAGCCTGCTGTGCCCCTGAGGCCCCAAGCAGTGGCCCTAGATTGGTCCTGGTGAGGAAACCCTGCCCACCAAGCACAGAAGCTAGTGGAACCTGCAAGCAGAGATGGCTGCAGATCAACATGCTTGGGCAAGTGCATTCCAAGTTTGAGCCAGGGCCATTAGTACTGCTGAGCCCAAAAAGAGGGAACGTGCCCTGGGGTGACTGTAGGAAAAGGTGGTAGAAGCTCTTAGCCTGCTCCTGATCACTTTCCCAGCAGGGGGGAGTCCATCGTGTCCCTGAGGCCCCAAGGAGTGGCTGTAGATCGGTTCCAGCAAGGAAGCCCGGCCCACTAGGCACAGTCCATACAGCTCCCCAAGCCCATAGAATCCCCACAGCCTCCAGCAGACAAGATGGGACCAGAAACTCAGCTCCTGCCTCCCCCTAGTAGTAACAGGTGGGATATGTGACCTAATACTACCACAAATGCCCTGGCAAAAGATTAGTTCATTAAACACAATGGGAAACAGAAACAACAATTCAGACCTGAAGGAAAATGACAATTCTCCAGAAACCAACCCTGAAGGCACAGAAATTTATCACCTAAATGACAGGGAATTCAAAACAGCTGTCACAAAGAAACTCAACGATTTATCAGAGAGCACAGAAAGATAGTTCAATGAGCTCAAGAATAAAATGAATCTCTTCACCAAAGAAATTGAAACTATAAGAAAAAAAATCAAGCAGGAATTCTGAATATGAAAAACACAGTTAATGAAATAAAGAATAATCTTGATTCCTTAAGAAATAGAGCAGATGTTATGGAGGAAAGGAATAGTGATTTAGAGGAT
Source organism: Equus quagga (assembly GCF_021613505.1). Classification (NCBI taxonomy): domain Eukaryota; kingdom Metazoa; phylum Chordata; class Mammalia; order Perissodactyla; family Equidae; genus Equus; species Equus quagga. The sequence goes on along the minus strand of NC_060283.1, from coordinate 9,877,546 downwards.
AAAAATATAGAAATTCTACAAGTGGAGGAGGAGACAGAACTATGATTTTTAAAGAATGAAGGAATTCTTCAAGAAATATCTGACTAATTAGGAAAAGCAATGTAAGGATTATAGTTATTCAAGAAGGAGAAAGGAGCAGAGAACTTGTTCAAAGAAATAGTAGCTGAGAATTTCACAAATCTGGGAAAGGATCCACATTTACAAATACACAAAGCTAATTGAACGTCTAATTACATCAATGCTAAAAGACCCTCTCCAAGGCATATAATAATAAAAATGGCAAAAGTCAATGACAAAGAAAAAATATTAAGGGCAGCAAGGCAGAAGAAAATAACCTACAAAGGAAACCTTATCAAGCTTTCAGCAGATTTCTTGGCAGAAACCCTACAGCCTAGGAGAGAATGGAATGATATGTTCAAAATACTGAAAGACAAACACTTTCAGCCAAGAATATTCTATCTAACAAAACTTTCCTTCAGATATGATGGAGAAGTAAAAGCTTTCCCAGATAAACAAAAGCTGAGGGAGTTCATTACCACTAGATTTCCCCTACAAGAAATAATTAAAGATGCTCTCACATTGGAAACAAAAAGGTGCAGGTCTACAAAGCTTTGAGGAAGGATATAGACAGACATAATCAGAAAACTACAGCTCTCTATCAGAACAGGGAGGCAAATACTCAATTCTAACTTAAAAGATAAAGGGAAAGAAAGCATCAAAAGTAACAATAAACATTTCAACTTTGTTACAAACTCACAATGTTAAAAACAGAACAATTTGTAACAGCAATAACTCAGAATGAGAGAGGAAAAGGATGGAACTTGCTTAGGTTAACGGAGATAAGAGGCTATGAGAAAATGGACTATTTCATCTATGAGATCTTTTATACAAACCTCACAGTAACCACTAAACAAGAAATCATACCAGAGCCACAATCCATAAAAAGAGAGAAAACTGATAAAACCTTCTCAGAAAACCACCAAAATGAAATGGCATTCAGAAATACAAAGGAAGAGAAAGAATTGAAACATAGAAAAACCAGAAAACAAGAGGTAAAATGGCAATATTAAGCCCTTATATATCAATAATCACTCTAAATGTAAATGGATTGAATTCTCCAATCAAAAGGTGTAGAGTAGCTGGATGGATTAAAAAACAAGAGCCAACAACATGCTGCCTCTAGGAAACACATCTCAACTCTAAGGACAAATATAGGCTCAGAATGAAGGTATGGAAATGACAGTCCAAGCTAATGGCAAGCAAAAGAAAGCAGGTGTTGCCATACTTCTATCAGACAAAGTAAACTTCAAGTTAAAAAAGACAATGAGAGCCAAAGAGTGGCAGTATATAATGACAAAAAGGACATTCCACCAAGAGAGCATAACGCTGATTAATATATATTCACCTAAGGCAGGGGCACCAAAGCATATAAAGCAATTATTAACAGACCTAAAGGGAGAAATTAACAGCAACACAATAATAGTAGGGGACCCAAACACCCCACTTACATCAATGGACAGATCACCTAGACAAACAGTCAACAGGAAATAGTAGGTTTAAATAAAACACTTGATCAGATGGACTTAATACGTATATAGAGAGCATTCCATCCCAAAACAGCAGAATACACATTCTTCTCATGTGCACATGGATCATTTCAAACATAGACCATATGTTGGGAAACAAGGCAAGCCTCAATAAATTGAACAAGACTGAAATAATCTTAACCATCTTTTCCAACGACAATGCTGTGAAACTAGAAATCAACTACCAGAAAAAAACTGGGAAAGCCAGAAATACGTGGTGACTAAACAACATGCTACTGAACAACCTTTGGATCAGTGAAGCAATAAAAGGGGAAATGAAAAAATACCTGGAGACAAATGAAAATGAAAATACAACACAGAAACTCTTATGGGATGCAGCAAAAGCAATCATAATGGGGAAATTCATAGCAATACAGCCCCACCCCAACAGAGAACAAAATTCTTAAGTAAGTAATCTTAAAATGTGCCTAACATGGGATAGCCTGGTGGTGTAGTGGTTAAGTTTGCACATTCCACTTTGGTGGCATGGGGTTTGCCAGTTTGGATCCCAGCTGTGGACCTATGCATCACTTGTCAAGCCATGCTGTGGCAACTGTCCCACATTTAAAGCAGCATGGATGGTAGCTCAGGGGCAATCTTCCTCAGCAAAAAAGAGGAATATTGGCAGGAGATGTTTCCTCAGGGCTAATCTTCCTCAATAAAAAACAAAAAGAAGAAAAATAGAGACTCTGAGAAGACCAATCACAAGTAAAGAGATAGAAATAGTAATCAAAAACCTTACAAAAAAGAAAAGTCCAGGACCCGGTGGCTTCTCTGGAGAATCCTACAAAACATTCAAAAAGATTTAATACTTATCCTTCTCAAACTATTCCAAAAAATTGAAGAGGAAGGAGAACTTTCTGCCTCATTCTATGAGGACAACATTACTCTGATACCAAAACCAGACAAGGACAACATAAAGAATGAAAATTAATGGCCAATATCACCGAAGAACACAGATGCAAAAATCCTAAACAAAATATTGGCTAATGAAATACAGCAATATATTAAAAGGATCATACATCATGATCAAGTGGGATTTATTCCAGGGATACAGGGATGGTTCAACATCCACAAATCAAACAGTGTAATACACCACATTAACATATGAGACAAGAATCACATAATCATCTCAATAGATGCAGAGAGAGAATTTGACAAGATCCAACATCCACTTATGTTAAAAACTCTCAATAAAATGGGTATAGAAGGAAAGGACCCTAACACAATAAAGGCCATCTATGACAAACTCACAGCCAACATCATACTCAATGGTGAAAAACTGAATATCATCCTTCTAAGAACAGGAACACGATAAGGGTGCCCACTCTTGCCACTCCTGGTCAACATAGTACTGGAGATCTGGGCCAGAGCAATTAGGCAACAAAAAGAAATAAAAGGAATCCAAATTGCAGAGTAAAAAGTGAAACTCTTGCTGTTTGTGGATCATGTGATTCTATATATATATATATAGAAAACCCTAGGGAATCCATCAGAAAACTATTAGAAATAACCAACAACTACAGCAAAGTTGCAGGGTACAAAATCAACTTACAAAAATCAGTTGAATTTCTATACACTAACAACAAAGTAGCAGAAAGAAAAATAAAGAATACAATCCCATTCACAATTACTACAAAATGAATAAAACATTTAGTAATAAACTTAAGCAAAGAGGTGAAAGACCTGTATATTGAAAACTACAAGAAATTATTGAAAGAAATTGAGGAATACATAAGGAAATGGAAAGATATTCCATGCTCATGGGTCAGAAGAATAAACATAGTTAAAATGTTCATACTACCTAAAGCAATCTAGAGATTCAGTGCAATCCCAATCAGAATCCCAATGACATTCTTCATGGAAATAGAAGAAAGAATCCTAAAATTTATATGGAACAACAAAAGACCTTGAATAGCCAAAGCAATCCTGAGAAAAAAGAACAAAGCTGGAGCCATCACAATCCCTGACTTCAAAATATATTACAAAGCTATAGTAATCAAAACAGCATTGTACTGGCACAAAAACAGACACATAGATCAATGGAACAGAATTGAAAGCCCAGAAATAAACCCACACATCTAAGGACAGCAAATTTTCAACATGGGAGCCAAGAACATACAATGGAGAAAAAATAATCTCTTCAATAAATGATTTTGGGAAAACTGGACAACCACACACAAAAGAATGAAAGTAGACCATCACCTTGCTCCATACACAAAAATTAATGCAAAATGGATTAAAGACTTGAATGTAAGACCTGAAACCATAAAAGTCCTAGAAGAAAATACAGGCAGTACCTTTTTGACATTGGTCTTAGCAGCATCTTTTCAAATATCATGTTTATGTGGGCAAGAGAAATAAAAGAAAAAGTTAACAAATGGGACTACATCAGACTAAAAACCCTCTGCAAAGCAAAGGAAACCATTAACAAAATGAAAAGACAGCCCAACAACTGGGATAAAATTTTTGCAAATCATTTATCAGACAAGAAGTTTATCCCCAAAATATATAAAGAATTCATACAAGTCAACAACAACAAAACAAACAACCTGATCAAAAAATGGGCAGAGGATATGAACAGACATTTTTCCAAAGAAGATATACTGATAGCCCAACAGCACATGAAAAGATGTTCAACATCAATAATTACTAGGGAAATGCAAATCAAAACTACAAGTAGATAGCACCTTACACCAGTGAGAATGGCTACAAATACCAAGACGAAAAACAACAAATGTTGGAGAGGATGTAGAGAAAAGCGAACCCTCATACACTGCTGGTGGGAATGCAAAATAGTGCAGCCACTTTGGAAAACAGTATGGAGATCTTTCAAAAAATTAAAAATAGAAATACCATATGATCCAGCTATCCCACTCCTGAGTATTTATCCAAAGAACTTGAAATCAATTTTCCAAAGAGATTTATGCACCCCTGTGTTCATTGCAGCATTATTCACAATAGACAGATGTGGAAGCAACCCAAGTGCCAATTGACTGATGATTAGATAAAGATGTGCTACAAATATTTAATGGAATGCTACTGATTCATTAAAAAAAGACAGAATCGTCCCATTTGCAACAACATGGATGGAGCTTGAGGGTATGATGTTAAGCAAAATAAGCCAGACAGAGAAAGACAAATACTGCATGATTTCACTCATATGTGGAAGATAACAAATACATGGATAAAGAGAACAGACTAGTGGTTACCAGAAGGGAAGGGATTTGAGTGGTGAGCGAAAGGGATAAATGTGCACATATGTATGGTGACAGACAAAAATTAGACTACTGATGGTGAGCACAATGGAGTCTACTCAGAAATTGATAAACAATAATGTACACCCAAATTTACACAATGTTATAAACCATTATGAGCTCAATAAAATTACTGGGAAGAAATATTAATAGAAATATTAATAGAAAATTCCAGGAAAAAATGATGTTCTAGACCTTAAATTTATACCATCTTGTATGTCAAATATATTTCTATACAAAAGTTTTCCAATATAAATAAATAATATTATTCTTCCTCCGAGTTCTTTTTTCAACCATTTAAAAATGTAAAATCCATTCTTAGCTTTCAGGCTGTAAAAAAAACAGATGTAGGGCCAGATTTGACAATGGGCCACGGTTTGTTGATCCTTTAAAAACCTCTCAGACTAGATGGATTTACTAACAATTTTCACAAACCTTCAAGGATTAGATAATTCCTATCCTAACTGTTTCAGAGCATAGGTCAAAATAATGATAACTAACATTTATTGAGCATTTACAATGAGTCAAGAAATGTGTTGTTTGTTATACCCACTACTTACATAGCTCTGTAGCTGGCTAATTATCATGATCCCCATGTTCCAGATGAGTAAACTGAGGCTCAGAGAGGGTAATTTGTGAAAGATTACAAAGTTAGTAAATGAAAGGATTGAGATTCAAACCCGAATCTTCTGCCTCCAGAATCCACCTTGTTGCTTTGGGGTGTTAAGTAATCACATCTGTTCCTTCCCAGTTCTGAATCAAGTGAAAAATACGCATGAGAGTAAAATGGCTGTCAAAAGATCAGCCTCATCAAGCTGAAATCTAAGCCAAAATGAACTTTCCCAAGCACCGATGAACAGCTAACATTCACTGGCCTCCATCCCCAGGTGTACCCCAGTGAGCTTGAAGACATGCAGGAAGCAGGAGGACTGCAGTAATGCCAGAACAAATGAGCATGATGATGCCCTTACCTACATTCTAGAGTGTTACAAGAATTGCAGACAATTAGTAACCCAGGAGAACCTCCTGGAGAAGAAAGGAGCAGAAAGAAGAAAAGACTTCACCTGCAGGCAGGCTCGCTCCTGAGAGAGCCAAGGAGGGGCTTAGCTTCACATGCCCAATAATCCATCACCCAATTTCACAGTCAGGTGAGCCAATCTTCCTTCAGAGAAGGAGACGACCCCTCTTCTAGGGATAACTGAAGAGTGGATTAGAAGCAGCCCTGCTGTAAGCAATGTAGGTACCATCATGATCATTGCAGTTATGTTTACAATTATGTTTACAATTGCCAACAATCTAAATAACCACCTACAGCTATACATGTACTGATATAGAACAGTGTTCAAGATGTATTACTGAATGACAAGGCAGAGTTACACAGCTCTACGCAGGGCCTAATCTTATCTGTATCAAAGAAGAGCCACCACAGACCGAGAAGGCTCTGACCAGTGGCCAACATTATAATCGCAAGTCGTCTGCTGGCCAATCCTTAAGGGAGCAGCGCCTTTTTGTGGCTAGATCGCTGTAACTGCGACCCATACCTCTGGACTGGAGTGGATGTCTGGGGCTACCGTAGAGGACACCTAATTGATTTCATCTACCCCTGGTAAGGACAGTAAGAGAGGATGCAGCTCTGAAAGAAGTCTCTTCAGCCTAGTCTATCAATTGCCCACCAAAGGACTATTTCATTTATCCCATCAGAAAAAAAAAAAAAAGAGCTGAGATTCAGACTCTACTATCACATGTTCCTCATCCTCATCAGCCACAGCACAAACGGTCCTGAGAACCTGCTTGGCAAAAAGCCTGTGCCAAAGAGGCCAGGTGGGATCCAGACAACCTCTGCCCCAGGAGGACCCACAGTCTGGGATGAGAAAATAGATAGATAGATAGATAGATAAAATGTTATATATATATATATATATATACGCACATATATATACAAATTCAAAGCATAGATTTAGTAATAAATTAATAGAACAAACAAGATTTTATTTATTATTCACATCTTAGTTCTTCCCTCCCCCCAAATTTAAGTGAGTTACCATATTAGAATGCAGGGAGATGCTAAACCATTAGGACAGAGAGAGCACAAGACCTGGAGATGGAAGGATGGAATTCAAGTCCTGGCTCTCTTGCTTCAAACTTGTGTGTGACTTTCTATAACCTGTTTTCCTAGAATTTGGTGCCCATCTCCATCTAGCTGAACCCAAGTGATCATGAGCTGTGTTATGATGAAACAAGCACACAACAACTGAGACGTGCTAAAATAATCATATTCAAAGCAGTGGGTGTGGTAGACAGAATAATGGCCTCCCCAAAGACGTCCATGTCCTAATTCCTGTGAATGTGGTACCTTATGTGGTAAAGGGAATTTGCGGAAGAGGTTAAGGACTTTGAGAAGGGGAGATTGCCCTGGTTCATCCAAGAGTGTTCAATTTAATCACACGGACTTTATAAGAAGCAGGCAGGAGGGTCAGGGTCAGAGAAGGCAATGTGACAATAGAAGCAGAGGTCAGAGAGAGAGAGAGATTGAAAGATGCTAGGCTGCTAGCTTTGAAAAAGGAGAAAGAGGCCATGAGCCAAGGAATAAAGGAGGCCTCTAGAAGCTAGACTAGGTAAGGAAATGGATTCTTGCTTAAAGCCTCCAGAAGGAACACACCTCTGCAGCCCATTTTGGATTTCTGACCTCCAGAACTGTAAGATAATAAAATTGTGTTGTCTTAAGCCACTAAATTTGTGGTAATTTGTTACAGCAGCCATAGGAAACTAATATAGTGGAAGACCGATTAACCCTGTGGGCAGTACAGGGGGAAGGCTTCACAGAGGGGGTTCATTAAAACTGAGCCTTTCACGACTAGAAGGACCCACAGCTAAGAAGATACAACTATGTACCAGGGGTGGGGAGGAGTTAAAAAAAAAACAACTGAGCCTTAAAGTAGGGAGAGAAGTTAAGCCAGGAGTGAAGGGAATTCCCCAAAGTGGTGAAAGACGTTCAATTACTTGTGGGCAGGATGAGAAGGCTAGGGGTTCTCCTGTCCTCAGGGGGTCAGGCCCAGTTTGCCTGGATCAATCCCAACTGATGCTCATTGTCGCAGTATAAATTTTCAGAGTGCTTCCTTTCACCCTCAGGTGTGCTGGTTTGGGCAACAAATTATATGGCACCCTCCCTCTCCACACCTTTGTTCATGCTGAGCCTCCCACCTGAAAGACCCTCCTGTTTCTTCTGTCCCATCTCAAATCCTTGATTTCCTTCACACCAAATTCAAGATCCACCTACTCCAAGTTGTCTGTGCCAAACCACCAGTCACAAGCTCCTTTCCCTTCTCTGAAATCCTCCAATACTCAAATAATTTATGCCAAAAAATCTCACCTTTGACTGGGTTGCTTTTTTTTTTTACCAGTAGTTTTCACACATTGGGGAGTGGATATCTGTCATTTATGGCCACCCAACATCTTTTCAACACTCTGCCTACATTTTGCCAATATTTTAATATGAATCCTACCTTTCCACAGTAGAAACTCCAAAATTTGCTTTCCTATACTTCCTTGCAGCCAAGGGGGAATGTGACTTGGGTTCCACCAATCAGAGGCATCCACTTGATTCTTGGATTCAGAAGTGAGCAGGCTGAAGTAGTGGCATGGGGGACTGATCCTCTGGCCAGCACAGTAGCAAAGGTGCCTGGTGGTCGGAGGAAGCAGGGCTGGGGAGACAGATGTCCAGTCCCAAGGGAAGGTGCCCAGTGAAGGTGGAACAAATATTTTCTCTAGAGTCTAGAGTAAGCCTCATCACATGGTTGGGTATTATTCTCATCTGTGTAGATTCAGAGCATCCCAGACATTCTTAATATTCTTTAATAAATCCTTTTTCATCTTTGTATTGGAAAAACCTACTAGTCTTCCTCCTGTCTTTCTTTCATGTATATCTCCTTTACTCTCACATTACTATACATTCACAACACTTTGACACCAGATATACAGAGTTCCCCCACAAACACATGCACACCAAGCAATTCTCCATGACATCAGTTGGGTGTCCTATAATTTAACACAATTCTGACACTATCTACCTGGAGATAATGTCAGATCCCACATATAAGGGCTCAGTCCCATGAGACTGTCCCCTCCCCACTTGAGAAGTCAATCAGGAGCAGTGGTAGGTCCCCAGGTTACACACAACTTCCATCTGACTTGGCTAAAAATCGGGGGTTCCCACGACCCCCTCCTCAAGGTTGATTAATTTGCCAGAGCAGCTCACAGAACTCAGGGAAACACTCACTTACATTTACCAGTTTATTAAGGAAATGAGAAAGGATACAAATGAACAACCAGATGATGAGATATGTAGGGCAAGGTCCAGGAGGGTCCTGAGCACAGGAGCTCTGTCCCCGTGAAGTTGGGGTGCACCACCATCTCAGTATGTGGATGTGTTCACCAACCTGGAAACTCTCTGAACCCCACACTATGGGGATTTTATGGAGGCTTCTTCATGTAGGCTTGATCAATCATTAACTGCTTTTTCAGCCCCTCTCCCCTCCCTGGAGGATGAAGGATGGGGCTGAAAACCCTAAGCTTCTAATTACGGCTTCATCTTTCTAGTGACCCGCCCCCATCCCGGAGCCATTCAGGACCCCACCCTGAGTCACCTCGTTAGAACAAAAGATGCTCCTAGTGTTCCTATCACTTAGGAAATCACAACAGTTTTAGGAGGCTTTTGTCAGGAACTAGGGACAGAGACTGTATATATATTCTTATTATTTCACAGCCTGCATCTAACCAGATGGGTATCATTGCATGCAACCAGAAACTTTAACCAATACAATCGGTCTTGTCCCTACAGCTAGTTGATAATTTCCCTATGGTCCCTTTGGATCTTTGAGAGCTTTTATAGTCCCCTAAGCACCTTTCCAGCACAGACCATACAGACCACACTATATCAAGCTATGCCGAGTAGAATCAGCAGTAACACATTCCGGGAAGAGTGTGGCGTTGTTGAGCCTGCAGTGTGCTGGGCTTCCTACCAAGCGCGGGGACAAACAGTGAACAAAACAGCCCAGATGGCAGATGCCCAACAGACCCCAGCTAATTCCAATGAGGCAATAAAGCTTTCGGTTGGTTGTTTATGTGCTTTTTCCACTTTCCCCAAAACATTTTTCAAGCAGGATACATTATTGTGCCTAGAAACACAATTTAGTGGCCAGTCATCTTGAGAATTTACCCAGCCTGCCTTGCAGAGTTGCCTAATTCCAGTAAGCATTGTGTAGTTTACTTGGTTTCTTAAAGGGTCTTACATTTTAGAAGCTTATTTAGTTGCTGTTTGCTTTCTGAATTTGGTAACTTGCACGCTATGCACAGGGCACATTCCAAAGGAACTGATGATTAGGATCCTGTCCAGGGCAGTAACATAGCTACACACTCCATTTAAAACCTGTGGCTCCCCACAACTATTTTAGAAACAGTTCTCATCTCTTTGTATGAATTATTGGTAGGAGGAAAGTCATAATTCATCAATTCTCCTGCAACATAACTTATCTCCTGCCTCACTTCCACTTTGCAACCTGTATCACAACTTTTGTTCTAAAAAATCTACTTCCATGGATTTTTCTTAAAGGATTAAAAATGAAAATAATGATTTATGTATAAAGATGTTTACAGAAACATTATTTCTAATAGTACATGGGAAACATTCAATAGCATGGAAATGCTCACAAGTACTGCTACTTGAGTGAAAAACTGAAGTAAGAAACATGGATTCTAATAGAAAGCGAAAGGGAGAAATACACCAAAAAATTTAGCAGCATCTCTGAGTGACAGAATTAGAGCTATTTTTATTTTGTTCTTTATACTTTGCCAAGCTTTGTCTTTGACAAATATATCCCTTGACCTGAAAATATATTTTTGTATCCAATTTAGAATTCCTAGGATTGATTAACCTAGAGAAGGATGTTTCCTTGTGCAAGTAAAATAAGTATATTCTCTTATTCAGATATAGAGCTTTGAATTATAATTGCTGTCCTTTGATATCTGCACCAGTTCCAAACCTCAGCCCAACTACTGTTCAGTGCTGGAGCTCCCCCCATTTGAAGCTGACCTATTGTTTATTCAATAAACACTATGAGCAGTTGCAGTGTGTCAGGCTCTGTGCCAGGCCAAGGGATAGAGCAGTAAACACAACAGCCCAGATGGTGCCCTCACAGGGCTATTACTGTCTCTACAGCCACAGTCTCCAGATAGGCACCAATGTGACTCTGCCACAAAAATGAGTTCCAGGCACCTCAATCTGAAATCCAGTGTTTTTCTCCCATAGCAACAAGTCATCTTCACTGATCAGCTCACAAATATCCAGATCACTCTAGTTTCATTCCTCCTAAGATCAGTTGCCCCAGCTCCTGAGAATTTGCTTTTTTGAGTTTCTGAACCATTTGTTCTTCATCCAACAAATATTTGTGAAAAGCTTTGGAGAGCCAGGCACTGTTCTGGGTTTGTGTTACAAATAGCCCTGTCGAGGCTCCTGCCCAAAAGATGCTTATGTTTTAGTCTGCAGCCAGAAAAGCCCACCGAGGACCGTAATCAGCACCAGGAATTTCCATGGAAAAGATGTGGACAGTGCTATGACAGGAAGTTTGGCTGGCAGACCCTTTTGGAATAGCTGCCTCTTCGCTGAGAACTGCCATCAGTACTGCAAACTTACTTCTGGGGGCTCATTTTCATTATTGCCGGCCTATTTCAGTTCCCCCTTAGCCTACCCACACAGACGGTCTGAATTAAGCAACTCTAACATTGGGCAGTTCAGAAACAAAGGAATCTCATTCATCATTCATGGAATATTTGAATGAAAAAAAGTAAAACAAAAATTGCACAAATTTCTTGACCTCCGCCTCCCTATTCTGGATCCCATGAAGAAGACTGTCATCAACCTCAGGTTGGATGTGTTAACAAAGGACAAGATATCAATGGCTCCTCCTAGACAAGTGGTTCTCAGAGGGTGGTTCCCAGACCAGCAACAGCAGCTTCACCAGAGAATTCTTGGACCCCACCCCAGACCTACTGAATCAGAAATACTAGAGGTGGGGCTCAGCAATCTGCATTTCACCTCCAGGTGATTCTGATGCTCAATAAAATCTGAGACCTGCTGTCTTAGACCATGGTTCAGTTGCATGGTTCTCTCCTTTGCCATCACAGGGAGAGGCTCAGGGTCAGGGTTTGGGATTGGGGACACCATCCCCAGGATGGATGTAATGCTGACTGTGCAGCCCCAGGACATGACTGGTGCTCACATCTTTCATGAAGTTCTCCCCACCCCATCTATCAGAGCAGAAGCAATTACTCATCGGTCCCTCTCTTCCAGGTTGATACAGCAGAAGAGGAGAAAGGAACCCCTATCTCTCAGTGCTTTGTTTCCTTCTGATGAGGATCAAGGCTGCCCCAGGGAGAGAAGCCCAAGGTGTCCTGCCCTACATACTCATCTATATCATCCTCCGGGAAGCATAGGATGTCCTGACTTAATCCAATCTGATTCTTATCTAAAGTTATAGGACCACCCAATAACCAGACCCAACCTGCACTGATACCATTTTAACGATCTTTTCATGATCTTTCCTTTATCTTGTAAAGAAATAACTCACATACCTATGCCTTATAAATTTAGCCCTACCCTCAACCCATTGCAGCTCTTACTACCCATGGGTCCTGTCCCCATGCCTGCAGCTCTTCCTGCCCATGGGTCCTGTCCCCATGCCTGCAGCTCTTACTGCCCATGGGTCCTGTCCCCATGC
>NC_060283.1:9856433-9864921 GCF_021613505.1 Equus quagga | reverse complement strand
GTCCCCATGCCTGCAGCTCTTACTGCCCATGGGTCCTGTCCCCATGCTACTCCATGCTATTCTCTGAATAAAAGAGCACTACTGCCAGATGTTGAGAGTCCAAGAAATCTTTCTTTTGACTCCTTGACTCACAGAGCCCGCATCACTTCTAAGACCTCTTAAGACTATTATCAACTCAGATAGCTTATCTTCTTGGGGAGGCCAGTTTAATAAATCATTACATTCTCCTGACTCAGTGTTGCAGAACCATATGACAAATAAAAATGGCAAGCAATAGGATATATTGGAGTATATGAGGAAGCCATTTTGCGTAAACCTAATTCGACCTGACCTTGTCTTTCCAAAAGGGCCTGACCGAGGCCGTTGAGCATGCATTGTATATCTGCTTTAGAGATTCCCTATGGCAAGAGCAAAGGCCCTTGAGATAAAGGTGCAACTTCCCTCCCCCTCCCAACGTTGGCATCTCCTTAAGGTTTAAGTATCTTTCCTTAGGCTAGAAGCTGATTGCTGCGCTCACCTGTGACCGCCCAGCTGGAGACAATAGACTTGCCTCCTGCTACGCCCACCAAGATAGTAGACCCACTACCTGCTGTGTCCATCAAGTGCTGTGCGGACAGGGCAATCTTGTGACTATTGTGGGAGGGACATTTCAATCATATGTGAAACACCCTCTTTGAGGGTATATAACCACCCTTATACCCCCACTTCTTTGGAGTGCTCTGTTCCTTTGTGGAAAGACTCTCCCAGGTTATAATCCTAAAATTTAAGCTCAGAATAAACTCACTCAAATTTTCATTTATAGATTGGTTATGGATTATTTTCGTCGACACATACAATGCTTTGATTTCTGCCACATTTTCAACCAAAATGTACTTGCTATCTGAACAGTTGACCCTTCATGTAAGGGAAGGAAAAGCAGCCATAAAGTAAGATTGTCCTATCAGACTGAGACCTTAACTTCTTTTCTCAAAAAATGAATTTAGCTGAATTACCCTTGTAGCAGGATGAACCAAAGGTGTCCTGGTCAAGGTTACAGTATAGCACACTTTTGGCTGAAGCAGGCTTCCTTTCCATGGCCTTGGCCTTAGGTTAATGTTGAATTTATCTGTGTCCCCTGGCTTTCACTGTCAAACTGGGTCCCCAAGAGGTAGCTCAGTGAGAGAGGAAAGCAGGCTGGGATTCAAAGGGGTTGCAGATAAGCCACACCTTGGTACGGCACACAGATTTGACTACATGGAGAAGAGGTAGGAAGATGTTTCCAAAGAGTCTTTTGTGTGAAACAATCCACTGTTGAGAGAATCTTCATAGCCATCTAGGAGATATTTCATAAATAACAATTGCCAGATTGGGGGCTACATTAGTCCAAGTTGTCAGGAAATCAATAAGATAATTTTGGTTGCTGATCCCTTCTGGCCCCAATCTCTGTGATCTCTGAGAAAAGACAGCACTTAGGAAAGAATTTAGTTCTCTCTGGGCAATGCCTGGTGTTTATTTCTTCTCCCAACTCAAAGCATCAGGCCCTGTGAGCTTCCAACTGAAGTAAAGCATTGCCCTGTCGCTGATTCATGGAAAGAGACTTAGGCCTCATGAGAAACTTCTGTAACTTCTTCCAGCTCTGTGTTGACAAGGCACCCACCTGGATCCCAAGGCTGCAGGATCAAATGAGAACTAGGTGGTTGTACTAGTGTCCTAGGACTTCCAGAGCAAAGTACCACAAAATGAGCAGCTTAAAACAATAGAGATTTATTCCCTCACAGTTCTGGAGGCTAGAACTTCAAAATCAAGATGTCAGTGGGGCCATGCTCTCTCTGAAGACTCTAGAAGACTATCTTTCCTTGCCTCTCCCTACCTTCTGGTGGTTGCTGACTATCCTTGGTCTTGTTGGCTTGCAGATGCGTCACTCCAATCTTTGCCCCCATCTTCTTGTGGTTTTCTTCCCCTGTGTCTATGCCCAAATTTCCTTGTTATAATTCTATTGTTAGACCACCTGGTATGACCAAAGGCCTCCCGGGGGAGACAGAGACACTTTTATGAGATAGGACATTCCAAGGGTTTAAAGATCATCTCCCAGGTGCAAAGGGCAAAGGCCACATCTTTCTTTGGATAAGGTTAATTCTTTACTACATAGTTCATTCTGCAGACAGACCTTCTCTCTTAGAATTTGGTTTTCCCTCTTGGGACTTTTAGTCTGCTCTTAATAAAGAGATTATGAAAAGTTTTTCTTGATCTTTGAGTAAGTCTACCTAAAAGGCAAGGCGTCTATGTTTTGTCAAAATAATTTCCTATGTTCAAAAAAGCTGAGGCCTCTCTATTAAAAGAGTTAAGAGTTGTTTTCAACTTTTTAACTTTCTGCATTTGCATTTAATATCTTCTGTTGTCACTTCGGTTAAATGGATAACTAAGCTTTGTTTCACAGTGACCTATTCGACCAAATGTTTTAAACTATTTTGCATTTTTGACAAACTTCTGAAAATTGAAATCCTAAATAAAGTCTTTCTTTTCTTTTTGCATGAAAGTAACTGAGAATTTACAGTTGGTCCCTGGAACTTCTCGAATAATTTTTCTTCATCCTATAAAAAGGGAGATATGAAACTAACGAGGCTTGTTTTGTATGTTAAGTTACATGGGAAGCATTGTCAAATAAGTGATACTAAACCTTCTTTATGGATATCCCTGTATGCATGTATGTTATTAATATAAAGGTTCTAAAAATTACATGAAATTCCTAAAAATCTATGTCCTGGTATAATGCTATAATTCTAATCATTATCTTAAAATGTGTGTCACAGAAATAACTAAATTTGTTTGTCAATTGTATTTTTTATTTAATTTTTATTGCAGTAACATTGGTTTATAACATTATAAAAATTTCAGGTGTACATCATTATATTTCAATTTCTGCGTAGATTTCATCATGTACACCACCCAAAAACTAGTTATAATCCATCATCACACACATGTGTCTAATCACCCCTTTCACTCTCCTCCCTTCTCTCTTCCTCTCTGGTAACCACCAATCCAATCTCTGTTTCCATGTGATTGTCTATTGTTGTTTTTATCTTCTACTTATGCATGAGATCACATGATATTTGACTTTCTCCCTCTGACTTATTTCACTTAGCATAATACCCTGAAGATCCACCCAAGTTGTCACAAATGGCAGAATTTCATCGTTTCATATGGTTGAGTAGTATTCCATTGTGTATATATACCACATCTTCTTTATCTATTCATACCTTGATGGGCACCTATGTTGCTTTCAAGTCTTGGCTATTGTGAATAACGCTGGAATGAACATAGGGGTGCATGTATCTTTGTGCATTCAAGTTTTCATATCCTTTGCGAAAACACCCAGCAGTGGAATAGCTGGATCATATGGTAGTCTTATTCTTAATTTTTTGAGGACTCTCCATACTGTGTTCCATATTGGCTGCACCAGTTTGCACTCCCACCAGCACTGTATGAGGGTTCCTTTCTCTCCACATCCTCTCCAACACTTACTGTTTCTGTCTCATTAATTATAGCCATTCTGATGGGAGTGAGGTGATATCTCACTGTAGTTTTGATTTGCATTTCCCTGATAGTTAATAATGTTGAACATCTTTTCATGTGTCTGTTGGCCATCTGTATATTTTCTTTGGAGAAATGTCTGTTCAGATCTTTTGCCTATTTTTAATTGGATTGTTAGTTTTCTTGTTGTTGAGCTATATGAGTTCTTTGTACATTTTGGATATTAACCCCTTATCAGATATATGGTTTGTAAATATCTTATCCCAATTGTTAGGTTGCCTTTTTGTTTTATTGATGGATTCCTTTTCTGTGCAGAAGATTTTTAGTTTGATGTAGTCTCATTTCTTTATTTTTCTATTGTTTTCCTTGCCTGGTCAGACATGGTACTTGAAAATATGCTGCTAAGACTGATGTTGAAGACCATAATGCCTATGTTTTCTTCTAGAAGTTTAGTGGTTCCAGGTCTTACATTCAAGTCTTTAATTCAATTTGAGTTAATTTTTGTGTATGGTGTAGGATAGTGGTCTATTTTCAAACTTTTGCATGTGGCTGTCCAGTTTTCCCAGCACCATTTATTGAAGAGACTTTCCTGTTTTCATTGTATTTTCTTGGCTCCCTTGTCAAAAGTTAGCTGTCCATAGATGTGTAGGTTTACTACTGGGCTCTCAATTCTGTTCCATTGATCTCTGTGTCTGTTTTTGTGCCAGTACCATGCAGCTTTGGTTAGTATAGCTTTGTAGTATATTTTGAAATCACAGAGTGTGATACCTCCAGCTTTGTTCTTTTTTCTCAGGAATCCTTTGGCTATATGGGGTCTTTTGTTGTTCCATATAAATTTTAGGATCCTTGCTCTATTTCTGTGAAAAATGTTGTTGGAACTTTGATAGGGATTGTGTTGAATCTATAGATTGCTTGAGGAAGTATGGGCATTTTAACGATGTTAATTCTTCCAATCCAAGAGCACGGAATATCTTTCCATTTCTTTGTGTCTCCCTCAATTTCTTTCAACAATGTTTTATAGTTTTCAGTGTACAGATGTTTCACCTCTTTGGTTAAGTTTACTCCTAGGTATTTTATTCTTTTTGTTGCAGTTGTAAATGGGATTCTACTCTTAATTTCTCTTTCTGCTACTTCATTGTTAGTGTATAAAAATGCAACTGATTTTTGTACATTGATTTTGTATCCTGCAACTTGACTGTATTCCTTTATTGTTTCTAAAAGTTTTTTAGTGGAATCTTTAGGGTTTTCTAGATATAAAATCATGTCATCTGCAAAGAGTGACAGTTTCACTTCTTCTTTTCCAATGTGCATCCCTTTTATTTCTTTTTCTTGCCTGATTGCTCTGGCTAGGACTTCCAATACTATGTTAAAGAAGAGTGGTGAATGTGGGCATCCTTGTCTGGTTCCTGTTCTTAGGGGGATAGATTTCAGTTTTTCTCCATTGAGAATAATATTTGCTGTGGGTTTGTCATATATGGCCTTTATTATGTTGAGGTATTTTCCTTCTATACCCATTTTATTTAGAGCTTTTATCATAAATGGATGTTGTATCTTGTCAAATGCTTTCTCTGCACCTATTGAGATGATCATGTGATTTTTATTCTTCATTTTGTTAATGTAGTGTATCACGTTGATAGATTTGTGGATGTTCAACCATCCCTGCTGAGTTTGGGAAATATTAATGTCACCTCTCTGAAGGTTGTTTTTACAAAGAATGTCTCATTTATTTAACTCAATTTAATAATTAATTCTATTACAAATCCATGAATTAATTTTTTTTTTTTAGTTTTTGTGAGCTGTTTAAGATTTTTCTTCCACTGACTGAAAGGATGACGTGAAGAAGCAGAATAACTGATTACTTAGGGAAGGGAGTGCTGAATAGTGGAACAGTGATGAGACTGAAGCTCATGTGGGTGTGGGTTTGAATCTTGGATGCAACACCTAGTTATGAATTGTCCTTGGGCAAGTTAAAATGCTGGTCATTCTGAGCTTCCTTTTTCAAATTTCTAAAATAGGCATAAACGATAGTATGCTTAGTTTTGTAAGGATGACAGCCATTCTATGTAAAGAGCCCATCACAGGACTTAAAACAGGGTAATTATTTAAAACATGGGAGGTTTTATCCATCCACACATCCATCCTGCCAGCCAGCGACCCATCCATTGTTCAACAATAACTACGAGCTTCTCCTATGACAGGTCCCTGCACTGTGTGCCACAGATTCAGTTGTAGGAACACGTTAGAGGAGGACCTTGCTCTTTGGAGCTCACCTCTTACCAGCAAGGCTACAAGCAAGCCTACAATGGAGTGAGTGATATCAGACAGTGACTGTGTAGAGAACAGCAACACAACCCCCAGGGGCTGTATCCTACACAGAAGTCCAGTAAAAACTATAGGAGGAGGGACCTTTAGGCTTGGATGAGTGGACAGCAATGTCCAGGGGAAGATCTGGGGAACAGTGTTCTAGGCAGAGGGAATAGAAAAAATGTGCTCCGTGTGAGAGTAGATGGGACTTGGCAAGGTAAAGAACATGTTCCTCTTTGTGTCAAGAGAGGGGCAGGACAGCCTCATGGGATAGAAAAGCCACATCAGATTAAGCAGGGATGATATGAAGTTTACAGGAACTAGAGAAACAAACTTGGCTTAGGTTAAAAAAAAAAGAAAGAAAGAAATGGACGAGAGAGCCAGTGAGATGAGTCAATAGTTATCTACCTGTGAATGCATTATTTGCTGTCCAGATTATTTGGACATATTTGTTTCCACCCTTCACTGGAGTATAACTTGCCAAGAACAAAAGTGATTTAGCAAGATGCTAGAAACAGAGAAGCTGATGTTTTCCTGTGTGTACTTTCAGACAGTTGACATTTGCTGGTGATTTTCATTCCAAAGGCAAGTCAAGGACTTTAATAATGAAATGGGATAACGTTTCTTTCATCAGGAATTAATGGGGACTCTGCGTGGTGCCCCACTTGTTATGGGCCTGCCATGTCACCTGCTGGGACACTGGACCCTTCAGAGATTTCTTACTCAGCAAAAAACAATCCTACCCACATCATGTACATGTTGCCTAAAATAAAGAAGTGTGTTTTGTTTACCTCCTTGTTTTCTCCATGCAACTGATGATGATCATCTCAGGCAACTCAAGAAACAATAACGTTGGCCCAGAAAAACCTCTTTTGTAAGCCAGCATTGACAGGGAAAAATAGGAGAAGCCAAAAAGTCAGAATGCTTGTGTTGATGGCCTGATTTTTTCTCTTCCCAAAAGAACTTTTACTCAGATCCCCAAATTAAGCTCAGAAACTAAGGAATAAAATGGACTGCAGTTTCAGTGTTTCTGGGACATTTATTGATCGGCTACTATGACAAACCATGGTGGAAAGTTAAATGATTCAGATTCAACCCAGAATGAGCTAGTGTCTTGGGGGAGAGGTAAAGCATGCAGTAAGAGGGAATTATATTTGGACTGTCCTCGGGCTTATAGAAACCCTGAGATATACTCACATGAATATTTCAGTCATTTGAGGCCTTCCCATACTTAATAAAATAATGACATTCAGTGAGAGCTAGTTTTTCTCAGCGACTCACACATTGGCACAAAAGCCTACAAAAGAGTTATTTTGAAATTGAACTGATCTAAATTTTATTTAATGTAAGTTACTGATATCAGCCCCACAGTATTTGGGATAAGAAATGCCACATTTCTTTTTTCTCACTCATTCGGTAAACCTTACTCTGCCCTCACCTCCAGGGCTGTTGGGACGTTAACCTCAGGCATGTTCTTGGAAGTGACCCTCTTCTTCCTTAAGATCCTGCCAAAGTCTAGACCATGGGTGGAGAGGAAATTTCCCAGGACAGAAACTTCAGGAAAGGCTCTTGTCTTGGGGACATCGTGGTCGTCTGCGAGATGTTCGTTGTCCAAGTCAAACAGGCCATTCCCAGACCAGGTGGCTCCCTTGCTTCAGGCCCAGCCTAGTGTGGAGATTTCACAGCCATGTGTCTTTGTACATCGGGAACAGTCCTAGGATTGTTGTGAGGCCTGAATGAGCTACAACGTGTAAGTCCTCAGAACAGGGCTGGGCACAGAACAGGTGCCATCTACACGTCAGCTAATAGTGATTAATTTTATAAAAATAAGAAAGATGACATGATAAACCTTGAAGGATGACTAGGACCATTATGGACCCCCGAAGACTCTGCTTCTACTTCACATTCTCTAAAAGATCTAGAGATCATCATGTTCTGATCTGAGGTCAAAGTCCTAAGTCTGAAAATAAAGCTCTGTATTCTCTCTCAAACATAGCCTACATAGTGTTGGCCTAGGCATCTGCTCAATGCCCACCACCAATCCTTATTTTCTTGCCTTCAAAAGTCAATAAAACATGAAGGGCATACAATGACATAGCTCCTACTTGATGCAGGGAACTGGTTAAAACCTCTTTGAAACTTCACAACAAATCAATGAACAGGGTGATGATAAACTTATTGGCCAAACTTGGGTATTTTGGAGGGTGAAAGAGGTCACTAAAGGGATGGAATGCTGGGACAGCAACATAAACCAAGATTCTCCTGAACAAACTGAGATGTGTGGTCTCCCTCCCCATGAGGTGTGCATATCATTTCTCCCCAGCTGCTGACAATGGGACAAGAAAGGTCAAGTAACTTGACCTTGGGCACACGGCTAGTGGGTGGCAGAGTCTGGATATGGAGACAGGTGTTCTGATTCGAGAGACTGCTCCCAACACTCTTGATATTTTGACTTTGAGCCTTATGGACATTCACATTATGGCTCAGATGGATCCTTGTGACCTTGACCCCACAACTGCCCTAGGTGAACTCCAGGTGGATTTCTGTGAAGGCCCCATGGTTTCCGCCTGAGCTCGTTGCTCCCTGTGCACTCCCTTCCTCTGCTGTCCTTGCCTCAGTCCCACTGAATTGAAACTCCTTATTCATTCCCAATGCCACATCAAAGACAGCCCAC